>NC_041382.1:44403286-44403939 GCF_002162155.2 Triticum dicoccoides
AAAACAAAATAACTAAAAAGTGTTTTCAAATTTGAAAACTAATGGCACTAACAGAAAGTTTATAATTTTTCTAAAACTAATGGCATTAATAGAAAGTTTATAATTTTGCTAACCTAAAAGCAAACAGAATTAAAAATTAAAGCAAAAAACAAAAGAAAATAAATAATGCAAAAAACAATTCAAAAAAATAGGAAAAAACTATTTTTATAGTAAATTTAATCACAAATAAAATAAATAAAGCAACAAAGAAAACAAAAAAACTAAAAAAGTGTTTTCAAATTTGAAAACTAATGGCATTAACAAAAAGTTTATAATTTTTCTAAAACTAAAAGCATAAAGAATTAAAAAATAAAGCAAAAAAACAAAAGAAAATAAATAAAGCAACAAAAAAACAAAAAAATGCCACCTACTGGGCCACCACGGCCTGAACACGACTAGAAACCCTACCATGGGCCAGGATTCAGGCCCGCAGCAGGCCCAGTAGGCCCACAGGCATTGCAGTGATAGATTAGGCCCGAAAGCCTGCAGTTGAGAGGAGCTCGGGAGGGTGGGCGCGGCGGCGCTTATAAACCACTCCCGAGCCCTCTCAACTAGCAAGGTGGGACTAAACTTTTGGGCATGGGGCAACACAAGGCCATTGGTCCCGGTTGGTG
>NC_041382.1:44404161-44405344 GCF_002162155.2 Triticum dicoccoides
CCTTTCGGCTGCTGAAAAGAGACCTATGGTCCCGGTTGGTGGCACCAACCGGGACCAAAGGGGGGCATTGGTCACGGTTCGTGCCACGAACCGGGACCATTGCTCTGGGTATATAAGGTAGCACTTGTGAAAATTTCGCCAACCGCTCCCATTCACCCCCGACGCCCCCAGGTCGTTCGTCGTCGTCGCCGCCGCCCCAAGCCCGTCGTCGCCCGCTCCCCGTCGCCATCGCCCCGCGCCACCGCAGGCCTTGTCCCCGTCACTGCTTGCGCCGCCGCCGGCCTCCTCCTCGTCGCTGCGTGCGCCATCTCCGGCCCCCTCCCCGTCGCCCCGCGCCGCGTCGCCGGCCTCCCCCGCGCCGTCGCCGGCCTCCTCCCCATCGCGCCCCCAGTGAGCTCCCCCCTTCCCATCGATCCCTGTCGCTCTAACCATCGCCGCCGCCGCCGCTGCTCTCTGTGTGATAAATTTTTTCATATGTGTATGTATATGCTCATATGTATTTGGATTTGGCTATGTATGTATGTATATGCTCATATGTATGTATGTATGTATATGCTCTCTGTATATGGATTTGGCTATGTATATGCACTCTGTATGTATGTTCATATAGCATTTTTTCTATATATGAATTAATTTTTTGTTCATGGATATATGCTAAAGAAAACAAGGGGGGTGATAGATGATGATGAGGGGTCGAGAGTGGGACGAGAGGTCGAGAGGTGTCGAGGGGAGAAAAAAATGTTATCAGGGACGAGGGTCGTCGAGGGGTCAAGAGAGGGACGAGGGGTCGAGAGGGGTACGAACCGGGACCAATACTCTGTGTATATAAGCAGGACTTAGAAAGAAGAAGAGGAGAGGAAGAAGAGGAGAAATAAATAAGAAGAAGAAAAAGAAGAGGAGAAGAAGAAAGGAATAGTGGAGAAGAAGAGAAAATAGAATATATTCTATTTTTTTTCTTCTCCACTATTCCTTTCTTCTTCTCCTCTTTTTTTTCTTATTTTTTTCTTCGATCTTCTCCTCTAGCTATTCCTTTTTTCTTCGATCTTCTCCTCTAGCTATTCCTTTCTTCTTCTTCTTCTTCTTCTTCTTCTTCTTCTTCTTCTTCTTCTTCTTCTTCTTCTTCTTCTTCTTCTTCTTCTTCTTCTTCTTCTTCTTCTTCTTCTTCTTCTTCTTCTTCTTCTTC
>NC_041382.1:44405815-44431844 GCF_002162155.2 Triticum dicoccoides
TTAAGGGGTCAAGGGTCGAGGGTTTCAGGGTCGAGGGTTCGAGGGTTCTATAGGGTCGAGGGTCGAGGGTTCCAGGGTCGTCTAGGGGTCGAGGGTTCCAGGGTCGTCGAGGGTTCGAGGGGTCGAGGATCGCCGAGGGGTCGAGAGAGGTTTCCTAGTGTCAAAGTATTGAAGAAATCCATGGCTTCATCATTAGCCAGAAGTAACCAGGGCATGACGAAGTCCTCCAAAATTATTTTGGAATGGTGTCCCGGATAGGATAATTTGCCTTCTTGTATGAATTTCAGCAAAGGCCTTCCAAATAACGATATTTGGAAGGTTCTTGCTGAACTTTGTACCAAAAAGCGAATTATCCTATCTAGGACTCCGTTCCAAAATAACTTTGGAGAGTTTCGTACCATCATGCACATGTTACTTTCGCCTAATGATGAAGACATGGTTTTGTTGAATCCTTTGACACTAGGCAACCTCCCGACCCCTCGGCGATGCTCTCGAACATGAGAGGAAGAAGAGGATAAAAAAAGAAGAGGAAGAAGAAAAAAAAGAGGAGAAGAAAGAATAGAGGAGTTCTTCTCCTCTATTCTTTCTTCTCCTCTTTTTTTCTTCTTCTTCCTCTTTTTTTATCGGGAACGAGGGTCGTCGAGGGACATAGATGTAGTGTCGTCGTTGTCGATATATACCCCCTCCCGATAGTTCAACACGTGGGGGGGGGTCGATATTACCCCCTCCTTGAAGCGTTCTCGAGGCCACCCCAAACCCTTGAAGCGTTGTCGAGGCCACCCCAAACCCTAGAGAAGCAACATCGAGGCCACTAATTAATATATATGATTCCTTACTATGATTAGGTAGCTAGTTCTACTTTGCCACTAATATATCCATCTGTCATGTTTGAATAATAATTGCCATGTTGTAAATATTTCTAGAAACTATGGACACCGCCCGAGACGAAGCAAAAGAAGCGTTGTTGAGGGACATAATCGCAGAAGGAAGTGATGCCGTCTCGTTGTTTCTCAACGACACCGATGGTCTGGAAGGAGAGGGTGAAGAAGCTGGCTACGGTGACCTAATGCTGGTGCAAGAAGAAGAACATGAGGACGGCTCCGGTGACCCAATGCCGGTGCAAGAAGGAGACCGTGATGACGGCTCCGGTGACCGAACCGAGTCCGGCCAGGTATATATATTAGTTAAGCCTATGCTGACTAGCTGATTGATGCATTCATTGTTTTGGTATGTACACATATTAATTAAGTCTTTGTTCTTTTTTCTATCCCTCCGGATCGAGCACAACTTCGGTAAAGAGACGAGACCCGAAGAAAAATTTGAGCTCGGATGAAAGGTTTGAGATCATAGCAATCGCGCCCGACGGCCAACCGATTGAACCCATCCGAACAAAGAACGCATTTGTTGCTCAGTGCGGGGTTCTGGTTAGGGACAAGATCCCGATAAGCATGCAGCAATGGTTTAAGCCGGGTACAGAAGACCCTGAGGTGTCTTATGTCAATGATATGCAAAAAAAATGATCTTTGGACTAAGCTGAAGTCAAATTTCACCCTACCGCCAGAGGATAATCCAGAGGACCCAGTTAAAGAGCAATTAATCAAGTCTTTTGCTCTTAAGAGGATGGCAGAACTATTCAGGAGGTGGAAGAAAGAGCTGAATAAGTTTGTCGAAAATAATGAGACACCAGAATTCAAGGGCAGATATGAGAAGATCAGAGATCACTGGCCCGCATTTGTGGCCCACAAGACATCGGAAAAGAGTAAGAAGATGTCGGCGACAAACAAGAAAAATGCTGCGAAGAAGAAGCTTCACCATCGCACAAGGTCAGGTGGCTACCTCGTAGCCCGGCCTAAGTGGGCCAAGACTGAGAATGATCTGGTTGATAAAGGGATCGAACCAGAGACAATTAACTGGCCAGACCGTTGCCGGACTTGGTTCTTCGGGGCTGGCAGAACCTTGGACCCTGTAACAGGGAAGTGCATTTGGACGAACGATCAAATGGACATACCAGTCAGGAAGCTTAAGCAGTATATCGAAGCAGCGCAGGAAGGGACGTTCTTTCCAGACAGAGAGAACGACGAGCTCACAATGGCCCTCGGGAATCCTGAGCACCCTGGACGGACACGAGGCACGCCAGGCTCCATTCCGTGGAAGGTTGGGTTTCCGGACGCAGGCGGTTACAAATCCCATGAGAGGAGGAAAAAAGTGCAGCAGACCCAAATGCAGGCGCTGCAAGCAAGGGTAGACGCGATAAAGGAACGAAAAGCAAATCGCAGCAAACGTACTGCCGAAGCTTCCCCCGAAGCTACCCTGCCATCTCAGCGCAGAAGCAGCGTGGCTTCCACCGAGCTGCTTCAGCCGGAGCATGCCTTGACGGCTCCTGCCAGCTATCCCGTGGATGCTATCATGGAGTCTCAAAATTGCCACCTTATGACGCAATGGATGAATTTGAAGGTCAAGGCGGCTGTTGGCTCTGTTTATCCTATGGAACCCGGCGCAATTTTTCACTGCCGGCCGATTCCAGAAGGATATGCTAGGGTGATGGTGGATGAAATAACAGAGGGATTTGAGGACCTCCAGCTTGACCACCCTACCGGTGAAGGGGAGACTCGGCTGGGGTCTGCTCTGAAGACTCCATGCCTATGGCGGAAGGAGCTCATCAACCTTCCGAACTGGACGCATCCGCCTCCTCCTCCTCCTCCGGCGAGTCAGGGCACTCCGCCTCCTCCACCGCCTCCTCCTCCGGCAAGTGACGATCAGGGCCCTCGGCCGGCTCCTTCTCCGGCGCGTGGCGGCACTCCGCCTCCTTCTCCGCCTGCGCCGGCGCGCCCGAGCAGCCAGCCTCCTCCTTCTCCGCTTCGTCAGCAAGGGCGAAAGAGACCCGCCGCCGCTCCGGCAGCTGCTCCGGCGCGTCGTAGTCCTTCTCCTCCGCCTCGTAAGCAAGTAAAGAAGACAACCGCTCCGTCTTCTCGGCCGGCGTCTAGTAGTACAACCAGAGGCGGGAGGACATACAGATTCGGTCCTTCTCTGAAGAGTCCACAGAAGTTACCATACGAGAGGACCCCGGAGGAGAACGCGAAGATTGCGTGAACCGAAGTGGATGACTGGTTTAAAGGGTTGAAAGCAAAGAGACATCCACCTCCGGAGGAGAAGGTAGATCCGGTGAAAGTGAAGCGCACTCTGGCTGCCCTGGCAAAACCACCCATGTCTCCGCCGAAAGGCAACTATGAGCGCATTATTGCAAAGACATGGGCCGAAGCGGAGCGGTCGGGAAGTACAGTCAATGATCAAAGGCTGAAAGAACGACGAGCAGCTGGGAAACAAATTGCCCAGCTCGGCGAACAAGCGAAGCAATCATGCCCCCGCTCAAGGTGCCTAGCGACATCGTCGATCCGAGGATGGTGCCCGGTTATTGGAATGTTGACGATTACCTGCCCGACGATGTACATTATGATCCCATGGAGGTGCAGATACACAGATACGAGTACGGGAAGCCTCTCGTCATAGATGAAAAATCTTTAACAATGATGATGCGAAGATTACATGATTGGTACTTGAAAATCTGCAGAGAGTCTGGGGGGAGGAGTACTTTGTATGCGAGAGTTAAACCGGAGCATGACCTCGTTGGAATTGAACTGTTGCCTATTCCATTTGAGGAGTTCTATCAGTTTTTCAATCAATTGGCCCTCGATAAAATAACGGTCACCTGCTACTATCTGTAAGTACTACTACTTCTGTCATTAAGTCTCTCTATATAGCTCATCTCTTTCATTGCATGTATTTATAATTATCCTCACTATATTATGCAGATTGAAGATCGCCGAATTGAAGAAAAGACAAATCGGTGATATTGGGTTCGTTAACACATATCTCATAGATGCAACTGAGGTTGAACATCGTCCCGAAGATATCGAGGCCAACTTGCTATGATCATTCAAAAAAAATGAAAACAAAGATATAATACTCTTTCCTTACAACTTAAAGTGAGTGTTACTGTCTTGTGCATATTCGGTTCCCTTATATATTAGTACAGGTTATAGTAATGTAATTGATGAGTTATGCATGCGTGCGCAGGTACCACTATATTCTCCTAGAGATTAGGCTTGAGCGGGGAGTAGTAACCGTCTTGGACTCTAAACGAAAAGATCCCCAGGAGTATGCGGACATGACTGAAATCCTCAAGAAGTAAGTTAAATCGATCATTATTCACCATATCAGCAACTTTGTTCATTTCCTGATATCAAGTAATTGTTTTCTTTGTCCGGCAGGGTTTGGAGAAAATTCACCAGAAAAGTTCCGGGACTGCCGAAGGAGCTGGAATTTAGACACCCGAAAGTAAGTGCTATAATAGCATGTTCCGCGCATCTCCTAGTGATTCAAGCGCTAGTTTCATCAATACCATTTAGCATTCTTGCTTATCAGTTTGATTGACCTCTATTTCTTGTAAAGTGGTTGTGGCAGGAACAAGGGAATGATTTCTGTGGATACTACGTCTGCGAGTCCTCCACCACACGACCTGTGAGCGGGGCGGGTACTCTGACGAACAATATGAAGTACGTAAATAACAACATTCACAATTTTATTTTATTACTATCATCTGTGTTGAGTTTCATTCATTCATATATATATGTATTGACCCCCTTCTTCAAATTAGATGTTTCGGAAGCGGGATGAACTCCTAGCACCAGCTCGCATGCAAGCAATTCAAGAGGAATTAGCGGCATTCTTTCTTGATCACGTGATCGCTGAAGACGGAGAATACTATGTGGACCATGAGTCCGTATGATTATATTTGTAAGAGATAATTATTGTATATATGTAGCCGGTAGTGTCGGATAGATATACGAGAACTTGTTGTTCGACCAATCTCTCGGAGAAGGAGAGGTGATCGATATCACTTCTCTCTGTATGCATATATGTTCATGACGATCTTCTGTTTCCTTCGTTTGCTTACTAGCTAGCTAGCGTGTCTAGTCCTCTCTATACGTATGTATAGTACGTAGCGTTGACCAAGCACAGACATAAGAGAGGACACTTCTCTCTATTAATTATAGCTACCTAACACAATATATGAAACACCTAAATTAACCCCCCAAAACCCCCAAACCCCCCCCTCCCTTCAAAAAAAAATAAAAACCCCAGCCATAGAAGTGCTGACGCGTGAATGCCTATTGGTCCCGGTTGGTGCCACCAACCGGGACCAAAGGGTCTCCTGCCTGGGCTCCGCGCACAGGCCACGTGGAGGCCCATCTGTCCCGGTTCTGGATTGAACCGGGACTAAAGGGACAGGGCATTAGTACCGACCCTTTAGTCCCGGTTACAGAACCGGGACAAAAGGCCCTTATGAACCGGGACTACAGGCCCTTTTTCTACCAGTGAACCTTGGTTGCAGGGCGATGGCGGGGCATCGGATGTCGCTGTGGGCCGTTGCAATTTTGATCGAAGGGGAACAATCAGGAGGACGAAGCAAGGGAGTCAAATCTGACGGCCCTTAATAGCGGTATCGAGCGGCTGGGGCTCGACCGGCAGAACGGTTCAGCCGGTGCGCCAGCGCCCATAAGCGCCCTACGCTAATTGAAGAGAAAACTCTCCTCCAGTCGGCATGTAATCAGCGCGCGATTCCTCTGTATGTCTTCTGCGGTTCTGCCTATAAAATACATGGAGAGAGAGACTCTCCTTCCTCTCACGTACGCGGAGTAATCGTATATTCTTGTGCGTGAGCATGGCTTCTTCTTCCTTCGTCGCTTTCGTGACCCTAGCCAGCAGCTGCCTCCTCATCCTCCATTCGCGCAGCGTCTCCGGCTGGTCAGACGGCGGCGCGACGTGGTACGGTCCCCGCCACGGCGCCGGCTCTGACGGTAGGTATATTGGTATATATAGTCATATGCCTTGCATGGACATGCAGACCTCCACGTTGAGAGTGCATGCATGCTAGGACGCGTACATACAAATATAGAATAGCACATAGTAGTAGTTGTTTACGTGTATTTCGTAGTGATCGAGTACTGACGCGTGCATGGGCGTGCTGCAGGTGGTGCGTGCGGGTACCATGGCGACGTGGAGCAGCCGCCGTTCTCCGCCATGATCACGGCGGGTGGCTCCTCCATCTTCAATGGCGGCAAGGGCTGCGGCGCTTGCTATCAGGTTAGATGCATCGGCAATCCGGCCTGCTCTGGGTCCCCGGTGACCGTGGTCGTCACAGACCAGTGCCCCGGCGGGCCGTGCCAGGTCAAGGCTGCGCACTTTGACCTCAGCGGGAAAGCGTTCGGCGCCATGGCCAAGCCTGGCCAGGATGACAACCTCCGCAACGTCGGCAAGCTTAGAATCCAGTACAACCGGTAAGCTCCCGCTAGATAGCTACTAGCGCACACACTTATGTCCAATGCTCCGCCTACATGCAACTGGCATGGTTCGTGTGATCCTCATCTCTTTGATTTCTTCGCTCGCTCGCAGGGTTCCGTGCAACTGGCATGGGCTCGACATCGCCTTCAAGGTGGACGCCGGCTCCAACCCCAACTACCTCGCGGTGCTCATCGAGGACGAAGCTGGCGACGGTGACCTGTCCGCGGTCGAGCTTCAGCAGCGCGGCGGCAGCTGGGCGCCGATGCAGGAGTCGTGGGGCGCCGTCTGGAAGTACAACGCCGGGTCCACCCTGCAGGCACCTATATCGTTCCGCCTCACCTCCGGCTCCGGCAAGAAGCTCGTCGCCAGGAATGGCATCCCCTCTGGCTGGCAGGCCGGCAAGACCTACCGATCCATCGTAAACTTCCAGTGATTGACCCGTCCGTGGGATCAATGGAGTACTCACGTTTAATTAGTTGTGCAGCACGAGTGCGCTAGCTATATGTAGTAATCGAGCCCGTGCCTGGAATAATACTTGCTTTCATGCTTTGAAAAATTGCAAACACAATGTGGAAAAAAATATGCTTTCTTCAAATATTTTGGCAGCTGATTAAGGATACGATGGATATTGCTAAACACTCAAAATTGATGCCAACCGATTGTTTGTCAATCTTGAGTATTAAATTTATGTTGAAAATCATGACTCCTACAAAGAAAAACTCACTCATAATTTAGGATTTCAAGAACGGTCCAAATAATATACACTGAAAAATAAGGGACCTTCTACTTGTAAGTTGCGAATTTTTATTTAGGCGCAGTGCAATCTCGATGCATGCAGCTTAGGCAGCTTAGGTTATGTTACGGTTGTGTTCCAATTAGAATTAAAATGGATCAATTCTATAAATTTTAGTGGTATCCATGAGTAATACAAGCTGGAAAATCTACCACTTTAACACTCTTTAAACAAAAATAAAGATTAAAACTGATACAAAACTAAAAAACAAAAACATAAGTTTTCCTAAGAAAGAATGAATTACGGGCATTGGATTACCCTAAAAGAAAGAAACTAGAAAAACTTCAAATAATTGATGATAAAAACTGCACACAAATTCCAGAGAAATTGCACAGTTCACAATAGCAAAAGAAGCCTATATATAATTTTCACACATGTTGCATCAAACTTGAATTTATATGTCAATGTTATACCTAGTGTTTACATGAAGATTAATAATCTCCGTAGAGACGCGAAGGCACAAAAAACAGTGCATGAGCGCGCGCGCACACACGCACACACTCAGATGCACACAAACACGTCCCGGTGAACATATCCACACATAGAGAGACATACATGCACACATGCACATACACTAGCGCCGCACCAATACGAGCACGTGCACACACACATAATGCACAGAGACAAACACTTATGCACACAACACACAGGCTCGCGGGCATGAACGGACCAAAGGAAAAAAAAAGCGGACTAAATACAAGAAGAAGAAAAGGTGACTTACACAAAATAAAAAATGATGCAACTTACAAATAGAAAAAGTGAAAAAATAATAACAAATCCGTGGAATACTTCCTTATATTTATTCACGGATTTTGTTTTCCATGGTGGCCGGTTTGCTGTAGATTATGGGCTAAAGTTACATGATTTTTCATGATGGTCCTACATTTATGAGTTTATGATTGCCCAAAGTTACTTCACTGATGTAGTGTTTCATAGAGATGGATTGACCTAAAATTTGCTATGTCTTGTTTCATAACCATATAATGGAAACTAGAAGTGCCAAAAACAAATCATCGTTGATCTATATTGCTGACATAGCATGTCTTATTAAATGAGGAAATAACGATACTACTAAATATTATATCATGATTTTCTATCATAATAAATGAGGTGCTGCTATGAGACATACAAAACAATCAATGAGGTCGTCTAAAGGACAAATCTATCATAATATGCACTATGAAGGTACTATTATACACTAGTATCATATGCATAATACTTGTTGTGAGAGGTGTAAGTCCTCCTACACTATCTTAATTTTAATCACTATTATTTTTTAGGAGCATGCAACATTAATTTCTAGAGATAAAGATAATACATTGTACAACATGTCTCTTGAATTCTCTAAATGATGTGGCGGGCATAAGAAAATAGCTTCTTATCAACCATTGTGCATGCCCTTACTCGTATCACTTCATCTTGAAGATATATAGCAAAAAGATACCTACATATCACTTTCTTAATATATCTTGAAGTTACACGACTACAACCATCAGTAGGGCATATCCTACGTTGTACAACGATTTGTGATTTGTGTGTATATTGTTTTGATAACTTCAGTGTCTGGTCGATGAATTATTTTTCTGTTTAGGGGTAAAACAAAATTAACCAAAGGACAATGATAATATTTCTTTATAATTATCATAATAAAATGTCTACTCACCGACAAGGCTACCTACCAAATCTGGAAAATGTAACCTAAAATAGCGAACTTAATAAGGGGGTGATCTACCAAAATAATTATGTCTTTATTAATCAGACCACAGAAATAGAATCACAATATGAAAGCAGTTGCGGGACCGGGCCGGTATAGGCGGTGCCACAGTCAGTGGGTTCCATGCGGCTCGCTAGAACTATTCGCGTGGCTAGATATGTCACCCACGATGGGAATAGCTGTTAGAGAAGGAAACTTACTCCCATTGGAGGAGGAAATAGCCGGATAGCGCTTTGTAATTTTTGTTACTTTAGTGTTTTTTCTACTATCATGATAGTAGATGAATATATCGGAGTATTACGCATCCACTACAGATGCTCTTACCCAGGGGTTCCCGTCTGAAACAGAAGGTTGGGGGTTCTGATAATTAAGGAATGTAATTCCTTTGAATAAGCTTTGAAAATAGTGAAAAATCTTTTATGGGTACACTCATTAAATAAAAAATATCCCCTCACCACTGCGTTTAATCAGTGTGTGATCTCTCTAGCTCTCTGCTGATTATAAATACATGGCGAGAGACTACGCTTGCTATCACACACATCACTTACCTATCTCCAAATCATTCCCTTCTTCCTCTACATACACGGAGCAACCGTATATTGTTCACCGGCGGCGAGCATGGTTTCTTCCTCCTTCGTGGCTTTCGTGGCTCTAGCTAGCAGCTTCCTGATCCTCCTCCATTCGACCAGCGTCTCTGGCTGGTCCGATGGCGGTGCGACGTTGTACGGTCCCCGAGAAGGCGCCGGCACCGACGGTATGTATATAGTCTCGCATGGACGATGCATGCAGACCTTAATGATGAGAGTGCATGCATGTTAGGACGCGTATATGTTAGTAGTTGTTTACGTGTACTGACGTGTAGCGCCCTTGCCTTTGGCCGAGAAGGACCGCCGGATTTGGGGCTCGTCGCCGGCGAAGTTTGAGAGAAAAAGAGGGATCAGTGCGCGCGCGCGGGAGAGAGAGAGAGAGAGAGAGAGAGAGAGAGAGAGAGAGATGCAGACGCAACCAGAGAGAAATAGAAGAGAGAGTAATTCAAATTAATTTCAACGATACCCCACACAACTCCACACGGTCAGCTTATATACGCTGCCGGCAATACAGACGGCCCAAGGCCCGCTACACACACCCGAGCCCACACCTGACGGCCTACCTATTCAAATCACCCGCCAACACTTTACGTCTTCGCTTTCAGAACACGGCCTCCCCCTTGCTTGACAGCCAGTGACAGTATCTCCATACTGACATTTCCCTCCCCTTGAGAACCAGCTAGTCCCCAGGCTGGTGCATCTGGAAAACACGCCTTGATCACTTCATAGTCCTCCCAAGTAGCCGCCGAATATGGCACCGAGGTCCACTTGATCTGCACTTGTAAATGCGCCGCATTGCCTTTCTTTACCAGACGCCTGTCCAGTATCTGTTCTGAAATCACTCCTAGGACTGATAAATCCAGAGGTTTGGGCAGCATTGTGAAGACTGGTGTGTGATCTGGTACATGAGTAGCTGGGATACGTGGAACACAGGATGAATATGGCTTCCTTTAGGTAACTCGAGCTTGTAGGCAACGGCTCCAATCTTGGAAATGATCTTGAACGGTCCAAAAAATTTCAGTGCTAGCCTAGGACAGGGCATGTTCACAACTGATGACTGGGCATATGGTTGTAGCCTCAGATACACCTGTTCACCTTCAGAAAATTCCCTAGGTGATCTGTTTTTGTCAGCATAGTGTTTGTACTTCACTTGTGCCCTGTGTAAATGCTCCTTCAATATGTTAGTGTGTTCTGTCTGAGCAGAGAGCCAGTTATGCACTTCCCCATTCAGAGAAGTATGATTCCCAGCTAGTTGTCCAATGTTGGGCTCATGTCCATACAGTGCCTTGTAAGGAGTACAGCCCAGTGAGGAATGAAAAGTTGAATTATACCAGAATTCTGCTTGAGGCAACCAGTTGTTCCACTTTGCAGGACAATCATGAACATCACATCTCAAATACATTTCCAAACACTAGTTGACTCTTTCTGTCTGACCATCAGTTTGGGGATGATATGCAGTGCTCATTTGTAACTCTGTGCTCCACACTCTGAACAACTCCTTCCAAAATGAGCTGGTAAATATCTTGTCTCTGTCAGATATGATGGACAGTGGTAGTCCATGTAATTTGACCACATTATTCAGGAAAGCTTTAGCAACACCAGCAGCAGTGAAAGGGTGTTTGAGAGGTATAAAGTGGCTTACTTTAGTGAACCTGTCAACTACTACTAAAATAGAGTTGTAGCCTTCTGATTTAGGTAAACCCTCAATGAAATCCATACTAATGGACTGCCATGGTCCTTTAGGAATTGGTAAGGGCTGCAACATACCAGGGGATTTACAGAACTCATGCTTGGCTAGTTGACACACTGCACACTTCTTGACAAAGTTTTCAATATCTCCTTTCATACCTTGCCAATGAAACAGCTGTTTCACTCTGAAATATGTTGGAAGAATTCCTGAGTGTCCTCCCACAGGGGAAGAATGAAAAGCTTGTATCAGTCTGGTTTTAAGTCCAGCATTTGCTCCTATCCAGATTTGATCATTATGTTTCAACAGTCCCTTATGCAGCTTAAAACCTGGACAAGCTACAGGATCCAGAGCTAACTTTTGCAGCATTTCTTGAGCTTCAGAATCTACAGTGTAGGAGTTCAGTACTTCCTGTATCCAGACAGGTTGAGATGTAGATATAGCCTGAATGGGAAAAAGATGAGCAACTCTGGACAGAGCATCTGCAACAGTGTTCTCAACCCCTTTCTTGTACTGAATGCTGAACTGCAGCCCCACTAGTTTAGTCATAGCTTTTTTCTGGAGCTCTGAAGTCAGAACTTGATCTCCTAGGTGACATAAACTCTTGTGATCTCTTTTAATGACAAAAGGCCCTCTTGAAAGACATGTTCTCCATTTATCTATTGCCATCATTATTGCTAGGAACTCCTTTTCATAGATAGACAGTTGCTTGTTCTTAATACCAAGAGCCTTGTTGTAAAAGGCAACTGGATGTCCTTCCTGTGTTAATACAGCTCCTACACCAGAGTCACAAGCATCTGTTTCCACACAGAAAGGTTTATCAAAGTTGGGTATATAACTAGGACAGGAGTAGTAGCCATTGCTTGTTTTAACTGTTCAGAAGTTGTTTGGGCTTCAGGTGTCCATTGGAAGGCTTGTTTCTTTAGTAACCGAGTTAAAGGTTTTGCCAAAATTCCATAGTTCTGTACAAATTTCCTATAATATCCAGTCAGACCTAGAAATCCCCTTAATTATGTCACATTGTTGGGAACTGGCCAACTCAACATCACAGCAGTTTTGGAGGGATCAGTGGCTACACCCTTATCAGAGATAATATGCCCCAAATATTCCAGAGACTGCTGGCCAAAAGAACATTTGCTCTCTTTCACATAGAAGTGATTTTCCCTGAGTGTAGTGAATACTTCTATCAGATCCTGTAAATGCTCCTCTAAGAAAAAAACTACACACAAGTATATCATCCATAAACACTAGCACCTTTTTCCTTCCTTTCTTTCTGCCAGGAAACAGAAAATTCATCATACACTGAAAAGTGTCAGGTGCTGTTGCCAGCCCAAAAGGAACTATTTTGAATTGGAACTGTCCATGGTGAGTCTTGAAAGTTGTTTTATGCTCATCTTCAGGCAACATTCTGATCTGGTGGTAGCCAGCTCTTAAATCCAACTTGGAAAACCATTTAGCTCCTCCTAGTTCATCTAACAACTCATCAATGATAGGTAAAGGAAATCTGCTTTTAATTGTGGGAGCATTCAGCTTCCTATAGTCCACACAAAATCTCCATGAACCATCTTTCTTCTTTACTAATAGTACTGGTGATGCAAAAGGACTTAAGCTTGGAGTTATCAGACCTGCTTTGAGCATTTCATCCACTTGTCTTTCAATTTCTTCCTTCTGAAGTGGAGAATACCTGTAAGGTCTACTGTTGACTGGAACAGCTCCAGGTACTAAATTGATCACATGATCTATGTGTCTGTGAGGGGGCAGTGTTTTTGGATCACTAAACACATCAGAAAACTCATGTAACACTTTCTTGAGTGGTGCAGCAACTTCATTGTCTGCCCTTTTCTCCCAAACAGGTTTTATTAAAGCAACTGCCATAATGTCATTTTCTTTATTCCATTTAACTACTTGTTCCACTGGAATTTCAGTTAATTGAGTTTTTTCTACTGGTAAAACTCCTTGTAGTCTCACAGCTTTTCCTTGGTAATCAAACTGGATCCACTTCTCGGCCCATTGGCATTGCATAACTCCCCATTTCTCTAACCATTTCATGCCCAAAATTATATCATATCCTCCTAACTGCAACACCCTCATTTCATTAGTGAAATTGTGGCCTTGTATCCACCAAGTTAACTGTGATACACATTCAGAGCACTATAGCAGATCACCATTTGCCACTTTCACTGACAAGGTTGTAGGCAAAGTTTCAGATTTCAGTTTAACTCTGTCCAACAGTGCTTGATCCACAAATGTGTGAGTACTGCCTGAGTCTAACAGTATCAGCACCACTTGATTTCCAATTAATGCTCTGAATTGTATAGTCTTGGGATGTGAGGCTCCAGACAGTGCCTGAACAGATATAGTGGCACATTCCTCTGGTTCTTCCTCCAATAATGCATCTAACGTAGCATCAGAAATGATCTGATGAGGATCCAAACACTCTGTTGCTTTCAGCTAGGCAGCACTGTTATTAGTACTGTTGCAAACATGCCCAGGAGTGTACTTCTCTCCACAGCTATAACACAGTCCATTCGCTCTTCTGTATTCCTTGAGCTTCCTTGCTTTCCATAATTCACCTGGAGCCACATCATTCATGTTATCCTGTTTATTGTACTGCCCTTTCTGGTACCCAGACTTGCCCCCTTTTGTTTTCAGCAGTAATCTCTCTTGTACCATAGCATATAGGGTAGCCTTATGCACATTTACAGGAAGTTGCATCTCCACTGCTGCACGCAACTCTTCCTTCAGTCCCAAAATGAACCGTGTGACTAACAAAGTATCACTGAGAGCAGGCTCATAAAGTCTGATGTTATACACCAATTGATAGAACTGATTCTTGTACTCCTCTACTGTACCCACTTGTTTCAGCCTCATCAATTCCTGCAAGAGCTCTCTGTGAACATTTATGTCAAACTCCTCTGTCACTGCTTCACAGAATTGTTGCCAGTTAGGTCAGATCCCCATCTGTTTGTATGACTGAAACCAATGTGCTGCATTGCCCACTAAATTCAGAGAGGCAGACGTGACTCTGAAATTTTCAGGAATGTTGTACAACAGGAAGAATGACTCGCATTGGTCGAGCCATATTCGCACACCTGTCCCATAAAACTTAGGAAAATCCATCTTAGGCATCCAATTCCGCTTCCCAGTCGCATCATCACACACCACATGTTCTCCCTGTTCTCCGCTGATATATGGATTTGTCACAGGTACCTGGTTATGGCGAGCCTGGCCGCGCGCTGTTGATCCTGGAGCCACCCCAAGCACCCCATCGCTCTGAACTGACGGTGGAGTCATGCGAGGCACTGTCCGTGACGTCTCTGATGTCGCTCCGCTCTACTTGCCGGCCTGCACTTGCTCCTACAGTACCTTGCCGAGGGTGTCGCAGTATAGGTTGACTTTCACCTGCACCTGGTCCAATCGTTGCGACTGCTCCTCCAGCTTCGCGTGGAGCGCCTCCAGACGCTGGCAGATCTCGGCCGCCCCAGCGAGCTTGCTCTGCTCCGCCCGCATCGCGGCGAACTCCTTCAACATGCGCTCCTGAAACGCCTCCATCTCTGCGCGCTGGGCTTGAACTTGGCCGTGGTGCCTCCCTCTGAAGCAACCCACCTCAGGTCGGGATTTACACCAGTCGAACCCTAGGCTGACCGGAGACCGTCGCCTCGGAATTTGCCGGGTACGCTCTCGAGGTTGCGGAAGCGAGCCACGGACCGATCGCTCTGATACCAGATTGTAACGCCCTTGCCTTTGGCCGAGAAGGACCGCCGAATTTAGGGCTCGTCGCCAACGAAGTTCGAGAGAGAAAGAGGGATCAGCGCGCGCGCGTGCGCGCACGCGCGCGCGAGAGAGAGAGAGATATGCAGACGCAACCAGAGAGAAACATAAGAGAGAGTAATTCAAATTCATTTTAATGATACCCCGCACAACTCCACACGGCCAGCTTATATACGCTGCCGGCAATACAGACGGCCCAAGGCCCGCTACACACACCCGAGCCCACACCTGACGGCATGCCTATTCAAATCACCCGCCAACACTTTACGTCTTCTCTTTCAGAACACGGCCTCCCCGTTGCTTGACAGCCAGTGACAGTATCTCCATACTGACATGACGAGTGCATGGGCATGTTGCAGGTGGTGCCTGCGGGTACCAGGGCGATGTGGAGCAACCGCCGTTCTCCGCCATGGTCACGGCGGGCGGCCCCTCTATCTTCAAGAACGACAAGGGTTGCGGCGCTTGCTATCAGGTTAGATGCATCAGCCATGGCGCTTGCCCCGGGGTCCCGATGACCGTGGTCGACATAGACCAGTGCCCCGGTGGGCCATGCCTATCCGAGGCCCGGTTGAGGTACAAATTTTGATAAAAGGAATATTTTTTGAAATTCTGAACCCAATTCGAAACATGAAAAAAAACAAATTTGCATACATTTTTTGAAACACAACCATTTTTTAAATTTGTGAACAAAAATAGGAACATTTTCTGATGGAGGGCATGCTGTTTGTTTTTGGTCCTCAATGAGAGAGCCATGATTGCGTGCAAAAAAATTATTTTGTGTCAATGGTTGTCTTGGAGAGAAATAAAAAAATGGGTGCATTTAGCATGGTGATTCGATACTATTTGGTAATATATGATGAACTTTTTAAATTACACGGTGAACATTTTTAAAATATATGGCAAACATTTTTTTCATAACATGGTGACAAATTTTCTGTAATAAGATGAACAATTCCTAATTATGCGCTGATTTTTCTTTTGTAATATACTTTGAACATGTTTTTAGCAGCAATCAAATGCATTTACTGTTCATTTTGCTAAATAATCAGTTGGTTGAAAATTGACGGCAACATTTGTATCTTCCTTTTTTCTATAGTATTTAACTTTTAGAATTCTTCTCATGCCAGCGACTTTGTTCTAGGAAAATGAGCATCCAAACAGTCAATGCACGAATGAAAAACAACAATTAGAGGAAACCAAAAACTGAAATGCCAAGTTGCCACTCAAGTGTGGACATGCAACTGTGAAAAAAAATAGGTTCAAATGCCCAGTTGCATGTCAATGGTGGGCTTTCAAATGGGACAAAAAAAGGGTCGGACCCAGTTGCGAGTCAATGGTGGACTTGCAACTGAGTCAAAAGAACGGATCAAGAGTCTATGAGTCCATGGTTGTTTTGCAATTCAAATAGAAATAAAGGCAGACCCAATTGCAAATAGATGGTTGACTTCTAGTTGCTACAAAATAAGTCAACCCCTAGTTGCAAGCCAATGGTGGACTTGCGATTAAGGCGGGAAAAAGTCAGGCCCAGTTACAAGTCGAGCACGGACATGTAACTAATGCAAAAAAAACATCGGGCCGGTTGCAAGTCATGGGTAGACTTGCAACTGTTTTCCAGGGTGGCTGATTTGTTGTAGATTATGGCCTCAAGTTACTTGATTTCCCATGATGTTCATGAGTTTACGATTATTCAAAGTTTCGTCATTGTCTTAGTGTTTCCTACCCATGGATCAACCCTAAAATTTGGTAATTGCTTATTCTCTGTTTCATAACTGGACAGTGGGAACTAGACATGCCGAAAACAAACCGGAGTTATTCTATGTAGCCAAAACATAGATACATATGACTTTGTTGGAAGAGAGATAAATTTGAAAATTATCAGAGAGGATCGTTTAACTGTAGCAAGAGCAAGAAAAATTGAGCGTTTCTTATCACAACCGTTCTTTGTGGCAGAGGTTTGTATTCTCTTACCTAAGAGATGATATCAAGATGTCATCTCTCTGTGGTACGATTTCAGGAGTGCACAAATAATGGCTAGAGATAAGGATAATCCCTTGTATAACATGTCTTCTAACTTATCTAGATGATGTGGAATACATAAGTAAATACAACCTTATCAACCATTATGCATGCCGTTACATATGACTTCATCAATATATCTTGAAGACATATGGCCATAAGATAGATACATATGACTTCATCAATATAGTTTCCCCTCCGATAGATACATATGGCTTCATCAATATAGTTTGAAGAAATGTGATTCTAGTATTTAGTACGGGTTGTGTGAGTGTGTGCATGTGTATGTATTTGTGTGCTATACTCTTCGGTTATAAAAAGGAGAAGATAGGCACATATATAGGGCTAAATAGAAAACCTGGTGAAATTTTGGTTTAAAATGATAAATATATTGGCCTTTCTATTACGGAAGGGCACATGGAAAGGAGAAAAACTCCAATTCATTGAAAATAAGTTCCACGGAGACCTCCGTTGGAGAAATGCCTTCCACCCGGTAGGAACACACGAGCCTTTTTGATTCAGAAGTCACAAATTGTAAGACAATAGATGTTCCAAATTAAATAGTAATAGTAGCTCTAGTAGATCCCCTAAAAGCTACATTTGAAGGGGATTTTTTTTCTGGTTTAGGGAATTTCTCCTGCTAGCAGATCCACCAAACTGTATTTTCCTCAAAAATCTATCTTCTATCCCTTAAAATACTCATATATAGCATAATTTAGCATAGAAGAGGGCATTCTCAGAAAAAAAATTGGGAAACTTCTCACCTTCCACATTCCGGGCATTGCGACCAGCGCACCACTGATTGGCTCGGCTCTGGCTATAAAACTACGCGTTGTTGCACCAAAACCCTAGCCCACTCTACGCGCGTCCATTTTATTTCTATGTTTGATGACAATATTATCATAAATAACCCAAGGCCGACCAAGTACAATGATTCCATGATTTTTTTTGTATTTTGCACACATCTTACTCATGCAATACTTAAGCATGAGTCTAGACCTTACCACTTAATGGCCGTGAATAAGTACTTATCCCTCTTATACTTAAGAAAAGAGAATAGAAGTGGTTCCTTTTCTTTCTAAAGAAATACTTGATGCACTTATTAAATGGAAACTTTTAGCAAGGCGCAAATGTAGGAAGACTCTTCTGAACAACGTCCTTTCACTTCATGTGAAGGTAGCACAAATTATATAAATAAGAATAATAATAAGAAAGAGAAGTGTAATGTTACCGTGTTGTCGGCTTTGTAAAAAGGAGAATAATGATTGAGACTTACATGAAGTCAAAAATAAAGAAAAACTTGGGTTAACGCAGTTGATCATTAGGCAATGGAAAGACCTTATAACCGATGTTATGTAAGGAGTAGGATTGCCACGCAAGAGATGCGCTTGAGCTAGAAATGTATGAAAGCTCTCCTAAGGACTAGTAAAGTGTGCATCCAACTTGCTTACTCATGAAGACCTAGAGCATTTGGACAAGCTCATCATTGGAATATACAAGCAAATTAGTTCTATAATGTAAAAGTCCCCACTAGTATATGAAATATGAAGTACATGAAAACCCCATATTACAATGTAGTAGTGCTACTCTGAAGACTTTACAATATCTGCTAAAATTAGTACTTTGAAGTAGAAGTGTATACTAAAAAGGAATATTATTGTCACTTCTTCTCTCATCTTCTCCATTTTTTTCTAGCTTTTATTTTACCTTTTTAAGCTTTTCTCCTTTTTTTGGTGACATCCCCATGGTGCATCTATTATTTGATCTCTCAAAGTGGAAGCAACACTCTCTAATGAATTCCTTTTGAATTTAGTCATAACTTAACTCAACTGATTAATACGATGAACATGATGTAGAAACTCTATTGGAATGTCTCTAGCAGTGTACTAGGATGTGCAATGGTCTAGTGTGGCATGTATGAAAATGAATGACGGTGGTTGTGCCACATCAATATCGTGCCAACAATATATGATCATGCAAAGAAAAATGACAGTGAAGGATCACACCTCTAGTCATATCGTGTAATGATGGATGTTGCATGTCATTATATCTCGTAGTGGCTATGGAATGCCATGATAGGTAGGTACGGTGGGTATTTTGAGAAAGATATATGGGCTTATGCATAGGATAATAGGAGGAAGTTCTCCCATGATATTTGCATGTAGCAACAAAGGATGCACCAAGTCTCAAGGTGAGAGTGAGCAATGCATAATACCGAAGAGGCTAGTAATATGAAGATGAGAGAAGTGTATAAAGTTTTGAAACTCATATTAATCATAAGGACCTCAAAATAGTACACAAGTGCATTGTGAATTAACATAGAACCAGGCAATCAAGATCCCATGATCTCTCCCTCCGGTTGATTATTGAAAAAGGCTCCAATTTGGATTGTCGCGGAACACGAGGTGGCTGCGGCAGAAAAATTCCTCAATATTTTTTCTGGGGTTTCATATCAACATAAAGGCAAAGGGATCAAGAGTTGGTAGAGAGGAGAGATCCACGTGGCCCCACCATGCGACCAGGGCTTGGGACATGGGGCCACCCCATGTGGGCCCTAGGGGGCCTCTGGTCATCCAATGGCCCATGCGTGCCTCATGGTCTTCAATCTTCACGACGGATTTTTATTTCGTTCCTAGAAATTGTTTTCCATAAAGTCCAAAAACATGCACAAAACAACAACTAACACTGGGCACTGAATTATTAGGTTAGTCAAATAAAATTGTATAAAAAGGTTCCATAACTATGTAATAATGGTATAAAAGTAGCATGGCAATCCGCTCTCTTTCCTCGGTACTTTTGAGTTATGGCTTTGCACCTTTTTGTAAATTCTATGAACTGCTCTGTTTGGAACGGCACTACCCCAACACTAGTTCTCACAGGTACTTCTGAGTTGTTCTATCCTCATAATAGATGTGTCTCCTTTTTGTGTTCATAACCACTACATACGGATGAATATAGACGTATTTTACAGTGTAGATTCACTCATTTTGCTCCGTATGTAGTTCATATTCAAATCTCTAAAAAAGACTTACATTTAAGAACGGAGAGGGTATGATATTAAGACGCTAAGGAGACAGTTGGTTCAGCTGGTGCGTGTCACTTGGGTCATCGCTTTCACTCGCCTTCATTTTGCACTCTTGGAAGCGAGCTTCTTCTTCCTCCTCCTCAGCTGAAAACAAAATGTTGAAACGGAGTTAACGTTAGCGGCAGGCAGCAATGGAATATGTACTGTGTGGGATGTTGACTGATTTCATAAACTGTTATAGAATTGGAAGATCTATGGTTTATCTCAGCAAATGTGGAACACAATATACAACACAAATCTAATTAAAGGACACAAAGTAAAAAAAACTAAGCTATACAAGCAAGCTTCGTTAGCGTTTAGACTGATACAAAATGTTATTTAGCTGACTTGTCACATCAACTCCGAAACAAGCACAGTGAAACTTTATTTTGATCGATGATAAAGACCTACAATACGTGAGTGAAGCCAAAGAATATGTACAATATTATGGTAACCAAGGCCATGAACACGAACCGTGACATAAAGCACCGTAAGCTCCATTGTATCTAAAAATTGATACAAAACTACCTAGCTAACTCAAAACCACAATGCAAACATACAGTAACTCGATCTGGAACAAGCATTAATGAAATTGACGATGAAAAACAGAATAAGTTCATCACAATATGACGACTGTCATATTCACTCAGGGTTGACCTTTTGCTTCTTCGAGTGCCCCTTGTTTTTCTTGGCATCACGGCGCTCCTGCTTCAGACCCTTTATGTCTTTTGTTAAGGTCAATTTTGAAATCTTTCAGTCAAAAAAACATGAAGCAGATTAGTACACCAATGGGTTAAATTTAAACTTCACAACTATTTATAAAGCAAATTAGACACAAACCTTCTGGTCTGGAATGTAGATCATGCCCCGCTTGCCGTCAATTACATCATTTGTCACATTTTTCACCTGCAAAAATGGTAATGTAGTAGAGAATACATATTGACATACAAGTTCTGAGTGACAAAGTTAGAGCAGGAAGTATAGTTGTTTAGGGCCAATGAGACTAGTCTGCGACCTAACCATCAGGATAACAATATCTGATGAACAAAAGACAGTTGTTCCATTGGAATTACCTTCTTAGCATGACCAGGAGTCCTCATAGCTAGCTTCTTTCTGTAGACTTTTAGCTGGACGATGTAAAAATCCAAGGATTAACCTTTTAAACTGGGTAGGGATGGTGACAACGTGCACCTACTTTATAGCCAAACAGATATGCATTTGTATATACTTATAAAGGTTTTCCTCTAGCATTAATTATGGATTTATACTTCATTGGATTATCTTACCAAACATATAAAAACTAAACTAAAGCCTGCACTGAATTTTTTTTTGGAGAGTACGCCAAAGGCGTACCTTATCTTTATAGAAGGGGAGAAAAAGTTGTACAAGACTCCGCGGTTGGACGAAGAAGCCTACCACGGAAACGCTTACTCCTAAAAAAACACAAAAGCCTACTCTCTCACGAAAGGATCTAACCCCTCAACTCCTAGGCCCGCCTTCTTCCAAAGCTTGATCTCGTCATGTATGAGATGAACAAGGTTGGTCTCCGAGCGGACTTGATCATTGCGGTTGAACACCCGAGCGTTCCTCTGCTTCCTTAAGTGCCACGCGGTCAGGATGACAAGCGAATCAAAACCTCTCTTGAGCTTTCCATGGAAGAACTTCCGCGCCTTGTCCCACCACACCATGAAAGTATCCTCGGAGCTTGGAATTTGGACGTTGATTTGAAGCAGCCGGAAACAACCATTCCAAACTTGTCTCGCGTAGACGCATCCAGCGAGGATATGGTCTGTTGTGTCCTCCTCCTGGTAGCATGTGTAACATGCAGAAGCCGTATCTTGGAGACCATGCCTCGCACGTCGGTCCGAAGTCCATAACCGATACTGAGAGGCAAGCCATGCAAAGATTTTGCATTTGAGGGGCGCCCAACTTCTCCATATGCATTGGGAAGCGGCAAACCGAGTCATGCCCTGGCAAAGCATACTATAAGTGCATTTAGTGCTATAGGAACCCGAGGCACTCCAGGGCCAGTAGAAAGCATCATCGTCCGAAGCATTCTCTTTGAATCGTCGCCAAGGCATGCTGCAAATGTATGAGCTGCAGGTGGGCCGTGAAGGATAGCTCGCCCGTGATATCATTGACCCAGGAGTCCTCGAAAAGCGCATCCCGGACCGTTCTTTTTCTCTCCGTGAGCTTGTCCACCATGCCGGCGATCAAAGGGGCGATATCTTTTGCCGCAAACCCGTGAATCCGTCTGTCCGTCCAGAAGAAGATCTTGCTGCCCTCTCCAACCTCGATGTGGACCAGACTGTCGAACACCTCTTTGGCTTCTTTGTCCACCATGAGATGTAGCCCTTGCCAAGGCCTTGAGGAATCTGTCCTCCTGAGCCACTCCCAGCGAACGCGCATGGCCAGGCCTTGAGTCCTCGGGTTCTTGACTCCCAGCCCACCGTACGGCTTAGGCCTACAGATGGTATGCCATGCAACCAAGCATTGTCCGCCATTGATCTCCTCTTTCCCAGCCCAGAAAAAAGCACGCATCCACTTGTCCACTTCTTCGAGAACCCATTGGGGCGCTTTCATGACTAGCAAATGATGTATGGGGCGGGCTGCTATGACGCTGTTAACGAGCACTAGTCTCCCGGGTCTCTGAATCATGCCACGTTGCCAAGCTGGAAGGAAGCTTTTGACCTGATCAAGCATTGGCTGACAATGCACTTTGGAGAGCTTGTGGATGCTGAGTTGCAACCCTAAGTATTTGCAAGGGAACTGCCCCATATGACAGTTTAACAACTGCTGCACTCTGTCCTGATCCCCTTGCTGTCCCCGGATCAAAATTGCCGATGTTTTGCGATAGTTCACTCGAAGGCCAGAAGCGTGTCCAAAGAGGTATAAGACTTCTTTAATGCAAGTGAGATCCGGCTCCGTGGGGCGCACGAAAAGCGCGACGTCATCAGCGAAAAGAGAGAGCCTCTGGCTTGCCCACACACCGTTGAAGGAGGACAAAACCCCCACTGCAGCAACCTTGCAAACTAAGGCCGAGAGGACGTCCATCGCCATGACAAAGAGGAGCGGTGAGTTGGGGTCTCCTTGGCGCAGCCCACGAGCGTGATCAAACCTGACACCTTGATTCTCGTTGACAATGACTCTTGAAGACGCAGACTGCAGCAAGATCGCAACCCACTTTCTGAAGTTTTCTCCAAATCCCTTAGCTCTCAAAACTTCAAACAGGAACGGCCAAGAGATGGTGTCAAATGCCCGTGATATGTCAAGCTTCAGAAAGACGGTTGATGTTTTGCGGGCATGCATTTTTCTCACCATTTGCTTCACTAGGAGGAATTTATCGTGTAAGCTTCTCCCACGGATGAAGGCGGACTGGTTCATGCTGACTAGTTCCAGAAGCATTTTCCTCATTCTGATGGCCATCATTTTGGAGAAGAGTTTGCCAAAGCTATGAGGCAAGCTGGTCGGGCGATAATCACCCACTTCCTCCGTGTCACTTCTCTTAGGAATGAGTACCATCAGAGCTTTGTTTAATTTCACGAAGCCCCGACCATCTCCCATATACAGTTTCAGGAAGCCGGCCATGATATCGCCCTTGATGATGGGCCAGGCTTTTTGGTAAAAAGCACCGGTGAATCCATCCGGCCCAAGAGCCCGATCCGGTGGCATCTCCTTAATCATCTTCCACACCTCACCTTCGGTGAAGATTTCCTCGAGCTCCTGCAGATCAGTAGTGTGCAAACCGAGGGCATCCAAGTCAAGTGTGAATTCGCGCGCCTGATCTCTCCCCAAAAGCTCCATAAAGGAAGAAGTGAAAGCATCTGCTATACGGTCTTGATCGGTGTGTATCTCGTCTCCAACCTTGATTCGCGGAATGAAGTTTTTGGTTCTCCGGCCGTTTGCAAAAGCTTGGAATAACTTCATGTTGGCATCACCTTCCTTAACCCACCTCATTCTGGAACGCTGACGTTCAATGGTCCGCTCAAGGGAAGCCATACCCAACAACGCCAGCTTGAGAGTACGACGCGGCCAGAGCTCCTGGTCGGTGAGAATGCGGTCTTCCTGGGCCCTGTCGAATCTGTAGATCACATAAGTTGCCACTGCCATGAGTAACTTGATGTTCCCAGTCGTTCTCTGTCCCCAAGACTGCAGGGACTCTGCAGCGTTTCTGAAGAGCGCGTCGAGACGCTTGAAAGGATCCACAATCGTATCGCTACAGACCCATGCCTCTCTTATCGCATCCTCGCACCCTTCAAGCTTAAGCCAGTAATTCTCAAAGTGGAATCTCTTTTTAGGACAGAAAAGAGCTCCCGTGTTCAGGTGGAGTGGAGCATGATCAGATACGCCCGAGGATAACGCTTGCAAGAGACAGTCCAGATACTCCAAGTCCCAATCCACGGAAACCAGCACCCTATCAATCTTGGTTAGGGTAGGGACATCTCTCTCATTCGACCAAGTGAATCTCCTCCCATGCATGTATACTTCTTTGAGCTCATTGTTGTCTATAAAGCTGCGGAACTTATTTATCATGCTCCTGTTCAGGTTCGAGTTATTCTTCTCCGAGGCATGCAGAATCATGTTAAAATCGCCAAGAATCATCCACGGTCCAGGCCTGAGCGCTCGCGCTGCATGAAGCTCCTCCAGAAACGCAGTTTTCCTAGTGTTTCCTTGCGGTCCATAGACCGCGGAAATCCACCAGGATGCCCCATGTCTCGTAAGAACACGCCTTGAGATGAAATCAATGTTCGCGTGGAACTGATCAATGTCAATGCAAGTCGAATCCCAAGCGATGAGAACTCCACCTCTCGTATCTGCCGCGGGCAGAAAAGCAAAGCCATCAAAGGCCGGCCCGAGGCATTGCAACACCGTGTAACGGTCAATGACTTCTATCTTAGTTTCTTGCAGACAAATTACATTCACTTTCACGGTGGCAACGAACGCCCTAATTGCATCTCTCTTCGCTGGGTTGTTTAATCCTCTCATGTTCCAACATAGGATTGATGGGCTAAAATCCATGGAAGAATTCGCAACCACTCCCTCTGGACATTGCTCAACGCTAATGTACTCCCAAGGCCGTCAAGCTTGCCCCTCCAAGATCTCCACCAATTGGCATGGTCTTCCCAAAGAGTGAGGCAATGACTCGGATGTGCTACTCTTTGAGCGGCGAGTCGAACAGTCCTTTTAGATCCTCCACCATTTGCAAATCCACCTGCAGATCATGCGGCGCCAAACCGAGCGTGCGAAGCAACACATTCTCAGCCGGGGTGGCCTTTGACGAGGCTGCTCCCCCAGCCTTTTTCTTGGCTCTCGTAGTGCGCCTCGGCGTGAACGGCTCTGCGTCTGGTCGAAGCATGGAGGCTTGCACCTCCTTAAGCAGGGGCGGGGCAAGATTCTTGACGATGTTGACGCAGAACGCTTTGAGCTTGGAGTAAGCGATTGCTTCGGGAGGCGTCATTCCCTCCATGGCAGCGGCCTCATCCGTTGGGAAGTCAGGACCCAGCACGGCACCATCCCTTCCTAGCATGCTTGCGTTCATCACAATTAAGCCTGTGCAAGGCATGCACGCAGGCTCTTTGCACGTAGACTCCTCCACATGAACATGAGTTGCATGGCTCCTCTCGTCGATGATTGGCGCGCAATCTTCTCTCTGATCCTCGTGTTCCGCGTTGGTCTCGCAATCATTAGTAGTCACAGGCTGGCTCTCAGAATTGATTGGCGTGGACTCCTCTCTCTGAACCTCGTGCTCCACGCTGGTCTCGCAATCATTGGCATTCTCTGGCTGGCTGGGTTGGGCAGGTGCCAGATCTGAGGCAATCATGGCACGGTCCGGAATCGCGGCCTCCCCACCAATCTGGTTTCCCCCATCAACAGGCACGTGGGCCGACACGACTAGACTCGTGGCCCCGGGAGACAGCGACGCAGTGTTGGGACCCGGCTCGCTTGGCGGGACCCCATCGACCACGTGCTCCCTAGAAGCTTCGTGGCAGCGCGCGGGGGAGGGGTGGCCCCTCTGATCTCCTCAAGTTAGTTGGGCTGCGTGGCTGGGCCCGCA
>NC_041382.1:44432569-44433328 GCF_002162155.2 Triticum dicoccoides
CTCCATGAACTCTCCAAAGTCCCTGATCTCCTCAATGTGAATCAACACCTTGTATTGCAGCATGGTGGGCTCGAACAATGGCGCCACCAAGCCTGGCTCAGGCACCGCCAACCAACAGAGCGTCGGAATGCTATCGTAGTTCGCCGTCCAAGCAGTGGGCCTGAAAGCGGAAAGATCTCTCCTTGAACTCGTGTCTGGCGCGATGGTGTCCACCAGGCATGCCGAACCCAGCAGGTCCTCGGCGGTCTCTCTCTCCCAAGCATGGGGCGGGATGCCTTCCAACACTAGCGACACTCTCTGACCGGGGATGGAGTGGACGGCATGTGCTTGCCTTGTCCACTGCCTGAAGAACAGCTTAACCCCACGGTGCTCTAGCGGCGGCCTCGAGCTCACTCCGTTCCTGATCTCAGCGGAGGCGAAGACGACAAGGAAATCCTCAGGCCGATAGCGATGAACTGAGACCCACTATGACTGAATGTCGAGCTTTTCCTCCAGGGCTTGAAGCACGAACTCCGGCTCGACGTCATGGCGCGCTCCGGCCACATACGCCACCATGGAGAATCTCAACCTCTGCTCCAGATCCGCCATCGTCCGGCCCTGCCTGAGCACACAGAGCTCCCCCATGGCAGGCTCCTCCTCCGGATCCACCCGCTGGGAACCCGACGGCGCGAGGCGAGGACACCCCAGCGCGCGGTCCCTGCCGGGCGGCGAAAGGCGAGGCCACACCGGCGCGCAGTCCCTGTCGGAGCGGGGTGGCGG
>NC_041382.1:44433622-44439761 GCF_002162155.2 Triticum dicoccoides
CTAGAAGGATGTCCCTCTTGACCGCACCGAAAGCAAACCATGGGGTTGGTGCAGTCGTTCCTGAAGTGCCCCTCCTTGAGGCATCGGAAGCACTTGCCGTCCATATCCGGCGAGATCTCCCGCCGCGCAGGAGCCGGAACGGCACGTGAAGCGCCCTCTCTCTCCGCCTGCCTCCGGCGCCAAAGCTCGCGCCTTGAAGGTCTCGGCTGGACGAACGGCACCTCCGGACGGGAGGCGCTCACCGCCTCCCCGGACGCCGTCCAGCGGAGGCCGCCGCGCCCGAGCTCTCCGAAAGCCCGAGGCCAGAGACCACCGGCCACTCCGTGCTCCTAGGGAACGCCGACGAGACGGAGGCCGGACTGCCTGCCATGATCCCCCAGAACCGCCGCACGAAGGGAGGAGAGGTGGCCGCCGGGGTCGGAGTGACCGTCGGCGGGAGGCGGTGGACGCCGGCGCCGGAGTGGCGCACGGCGGGCGGCGGGATGGGAGCGGAAGGGGGGAGCAGGAGGGTTTCAAGGGGAATCGAGCTTTCTTTTTTTGCCCTATTCCCCCGATTCGATTCCCGCCGGCACTGAATTAGATATATGGATAAAAAATAATAGCAGTAGCACTAGATAAATTAATTTATGTATTGTGATCAGATGTTAAAACTCTTTTTTAGTAAACTATAACAGCAGCAAAGTAATATTGGGTAAAAAGCGTACACAAGACACCCCAGAATGCAGAAGTTTTAGTGTTCAAGGGGCTGAAGAAGTGAAGATGAATGTTAACTTGCAAAATTTTATGCTATGAATGCTTCCATGGCAAGCTCGAAACCACAGGAAAGCTCCAGCATCAGTGGTATAAAAAAAACTCGAAAATAGAATTCTGAATATATCCTATATTTCACACGAAAATACAGAGTAAAACAGCACAAAGATGACGTTGTTTTCACATCAAGTTTCCAGGTGCAGTTGCGCTGTTCTTTTTTATGGCAGTAGCACTAGTTCTTGCAGGAAGATAATAAAACAGGGTACTGATCTCAGAAGGCATAGTCTTCACAAGTTCACAGTATTAGATAGAAAGGAAACTAATGATGCAAGCATAGCAGCTATCGAACAGCCAAACAGGACTTCCTTTGAACTGCTGTTGAGTAATTGTCAGTGCTGATATATGTTCTTTGTGATGCAGTAGCACTGCTGATGAAATAAGACTATCAGAAAGGTGCGATAGGACCCGGGAGCCCCGGCACCCCATTATCCCAGTCGTCCAGTTTTCTTTGACATTCTCACACTGTCTGACTTGTGGCAGATGCTTTCCAGTGATAAGTCTGCTAATCAGCTGCTCTCGTCCAGTTTGACTAGACGGGCTACTGTAGCCATATGGATGCTTTTGACTCTGGTAGAAAACAGTGCAGCGATCCTTTTCTCTCTCCTCTGTCTGATTCTCACCATCGCCTCTCGTTGGAAACAATTGTTTTCTCTCTCACACAACCTCTCTTTCCTATCATTTCTACTCTCTCTCATACACACGGACCCAAAAAAAACTCCAAAAAGCTTTGCAAGCGGCCGCTCTCTCTCACTTTTGCATGCATCTTCTGAAAAAATTTGCATGTCGCACACTCTCTCTCACGGGAAAGAAGCAACAGCGAGTGAGTGGTGGGACAGGTGAACGAGAATCTTGTACAGGACAAACAACCTAAGGCCTCCTTTGGTTTGTAGGAATGTATTCCTATTTCTATGTAGGATAGGAATCAATGCTTCACGTTTTGGAGAAAAAAAACATTAGCCTAGACTCAATGAAAATAATTCTATCCTATGCACCAAATGACATCTCTTTCTTTATAGGAATTGACATGCATGTCATCTCACTTCCTATAATTTTTTTATTCCTATAAAATTCCTATCCTATGAACCAAAGAAGGCCTTTCACGTAGCCTGTTAAACCAAGCGGTGGTGGAGGACTCCGCACATATCCCAACAAGATGTTTCTCACTTGACGATTGAGATAACCGGGTGTCTAAACACCCGGGTGTTGAAAAGCCAATCTCATATGACTATAGGAGAGGGCTTGGCACAAAAGAAGGGGAAAACTATTAGCCACACTAAGTTCTCATGTTTCTCTTTCTCTAGTGTAATTTGTTTTGGAACCAAGTGCAGCTCAGCAAACAGTGGCCGTGAAAGGATTCCGGCATGCCAGGGCGCCGTCGCAACACCAAAAAAGAAAGGCGTAGTGGCGGCCGTGGCGGAGCTCGTCGGTTGCGGTGCGTACGCCAGGGCGGCGTCGAAGCCAAACAACGCGGCGGCGCCGGGGTCTGTGGTGGCAGCCATGGCGGGACGGTGACGAGATACGGCTGGGGGGAGGGGAGGGGAGGGGCGGCAGGAAAATACCTCCGGGGAGAAGGCACAGGGAAGAAGGGCACGCCGGCGTCCTGGAGGCGGTTGCGGCGCGTCGGTCGCAGGAGAATAAACTGCGCGTCCCTCGAGGGCTCGCTCAATCGGCACGAAATATGGGATCGGGACGGGCTGGCCCGGGGCAACTCGGAATTTTCGGCCCGGAAAGGATGATCTCTGAAATTTCTGGTCCACCCCGACCTGCCAAACTAGGCCTCAGTGACATGTTGCACCTAAAAATACTATAAGATCTAAAGCACTAAAAATATAAGATCTAAATATATTTAAATAAACTGTAAACTTTTTTTTTCATTCTGCGAAGATTGATACTCCCTCTTTTCCGGTTTATAAGGCTCAATTCAAAAATCTCACCAACCAACCAAGGTAGATGATGAGTGGTGGAATATTTTTTGTAGTTTGCAAAAGCACCCAATTAATGCTCTTGTTTTCCTCAAAAAATTATGTTTATGAATGCATTAATTGCAATGCATGCATTGGTTAGTTTTCTCTTAATACTTGCATGCAATGATTTAATGCACCTTAAAGTCTGAACATGTGATGGGGAACAACCAAATTGAGCCTTATAAAATGGAAAAACTAAAATTTTGAGATAAGCCCTATAAACTGGAAAGGAGGGAGTACAAGGTTGCCATTTATATATTTCATCACGTCGCATTTCTTTTCTCTTGCTATAAATAAATAAATAAACTGTCACCTGACTTCTACACAAAGTTGCATTTGCCATGATCTAAAATCATTATGCACTTGAGCCATTAATCATCGGATGTTGATAGCTATAATAGCTTATTGACATGAGCTGTCATTATGTACCTATCTCCTTTTTAAATGTGATAATGTTTTCGGTCTTTGGAAATCACTTGAGGGGAGGAGTTTATCCTGATGTGTCCATGTGGTCATTTTGTTCATATGTACTTTGAACTAAAACCAAGTATTTTGGAACAGGGGAGCACCATTTAACGTTTGCAGAAATGTTCGCGTGGGAAGGAGTTTATCCTGATGTATCCATCACACAATTATACTGTGGAGGCACAAGACTCACACTTGTGTCTTTGGAGTAATTGGCTTCAGCCATGTTTTCATCTACGGTGTTACCTAGCGTCGATTTTACAGCCATTATTACAACCATGCACAGAGTTCTATCATTTTCCTTTCATATACTATGAAATCTTGCATGATTATTTTGAGTTTGTTAGCAGCCTTTTTTTCATTTATTGCAAGATGGTGTATCATTAACACACTTCGATATTGCATGATTATAATGTAGGAAGCTTCATATTTGTTGTACTTTTTTCTTGTGAAAAAGATTCAAATCTATCATCAAAGTTCATCATAAGTACCAAACACTCAGAATGTATGCGGACTCAGTCTCTTGAAGATGCTCATAGGGTAGTTGTGCGTTTGTGTTTACAGAAATGAGTGTATACGAGAATGTATGAGCGTTTGTGTCTGTGATGTGTTAAAAAAATGCAAACGAGAGCATTAAAAAGGCAGAGAAATTCGTTGGGCCCTCCAATATATGCTTCGGCCTATCCCATGTACTAGGATTATTGATGATGCATGCATAGACAGGTCCCATGGTAGTTGCCAGTAGTTAAGCCTGCTGTCGGCGCAACTGCCAGTTGACGAACGCAAGCGCCATCTGCAAAAATTCACCAAACTGTCACATGAGGTGGTCTGTTGCCTTCATATCAGCTGGCACACTACCAACGCAATACGTTACTGTGACGCCGTCATATCTACCACTGCCTCTCTTCCTAAATGTAAAAGGTTTTGACAGTTTAATACATTAGAAACATAGGTAGTAGTGTATATTAGGATCTAGAACGTTTTAAAGGCTACCTTTGACCATTAATACAATTAACAATATATAAGATGCATGATATAAAAAATTATATCATTAGAAATTCCTTTCAATATGAATCTGACAATACACTTTTTGTTGCATACACATCATATATTATTGTTCTAACCGGTGGTTAAAGTCGATCTCGAAAACGTAATATATATATATATATATATATATATATATATATATATTATATATATATATATATATATATATATATATATATATTTTGAGGTCAGGCCCTGTATATTTGAATGAAGGGAGTAATGCGAAGGGAAGTAGAAAAAAAACTTGATCATATATGACCGGCTGGCAGCTACCAAACACTCCGGTAATCTCATTTATTTAGTACCAATAAGCCTGAGGTGGAAGAAAGTTTGAGGGATTCCAGTCATTTTAAAAGTTACACATACATCAATATGGCCACTGAAATTTCGCGTCTATACTATTTTTTGGCAGGGTTCTCTTGCTCTTATGTTGTTTGGTACAGTTGCTTAGTCTAGATCCACACATCCAAGTCTATGTACGTGTAAAGTTTGCAGCAACAGCGAATTGTGAAGTTTGCGTGTATCTAGTGAAAACAAAGTTGGGAATCAAAGAAATTTCTCAGTTTCAGTATCTGTATGCCCTTGTGTTTGGCTCTTCGTTATTTATTTTTGAGCACCCATCTGGATTGGGTTATGAAAACCCATGAGAAGCAACTGGATGCATTCCAGTGTCCCAAGTTACAATCATAAAATATTCTCACAGTCATTGTGTAATCTCAAATCTGCATCGCAAAACAAAACAAAAAAATCTTCATCTGTATAGCAAAAATGAAAGGTGTCAAACAACTTCCATGGCTTATCTAGTGAAATGGAAGGTGTCAAACAACTTCCATGGCTTATCTAGTGAAATGGAAGGTGTCAAACAACTTCCATGGCTTATCTAGTGAAATGGGAGGTGTCAAACAACTGCCATGGCTTGCAGCTTTTTTGGGATGCCCACCAGTCATCAAGGGTGTGGCTTGCGCCACTTTACTGATCCGTGGCACCATGGTCTTCCCCTTCTCTTCCCATGTATGCCTTCTTTCAAGAGCATGTCTATATATACTAGAAGTAGTGATTCATTCGCGTGCGGGATGCACGTGTGACTTAGGACTTGGATGACGGCGAAGGCGAGGAAGGAGGAGATGCGTTGAGGTACTGGTCGCCCTTCATCGGCAGCAGCACCAGCCGGCAGCTGGCCACGAGCCCCTGCCCCTCCACCACGGAGCTCAGCCCGGCGTGGTTCACGAAGCAGCCCACAGCGCGGTGATGCAGGATGTGCTGCTGCTGCACCCACCCCGTGTGCACCACGCCCCTGACCTTGGTCCTCTCGGCGAACCCCGGCGGCGTGCACTTGGCTAGCTCCGCCTCGGTGTCCGTGCCCTTGGGGAAGTTGAGCACGACGAAGAACGGCCGGTTGGTGGATTCCAGGCCCAGGAGGAGCTCCGCGGCGGCGGCGGCTGGGAGGAACGTCTCGCTCTCGAAGGAGGCGAACACGACGACGCTGTCCGGGAAGGAGGAGAGCCACTTGGCCCACCGCTCCTTGAGCTCGTAATATGATGACTGTCATATTCACTCAGGGTTGACCTTTTGTTTCTTCGAGTGCCCCTTGTTTTTCTTGGCATCACGGCGCTCCCGCTTCAGACCCTTTATGTCTTTTGTTAAGATCAATTTTGAAATCTTTCAGTTATAAAAACATGAAGCAGATTAGTACACCAATGGGTTAAATTTAAACTTCACAACTATTTATAAAACAAATTAGACACAAACCTTCTGGCCTGGAATGTAGATCATGCCCCGCTTGCCGTCAATTCACATTTTTCACCTGCAAAAATGGTAATGTAGTTGAGAATACATATTGACATACAAGTTCT
>NC_041382.1:44440995-44442963 GCF_002162155.2 Triticum dicoccoides
TCTTCTTGATAAAACAAGACATCTGTTAGGAAAAGGCCTAATATCTGATCAGCCTGCATCGATCTAGCGGGTTGTTGCTAATATGCTATGCTATTTATTGCTCCATCGTCCATGACAATGGAATTGTCTTAGCACTGCACCAGTTTTGCTATAGAACCACTACAAGTTAGCATTGTGCCTGGCATTTTAGAGATTTATCGTTCTAACCTGTGTTATCAAACTGATTGGTTTATTCATCCACTGGTTTACAATGTACGCAAGGAGAAGTTAGGTTCTGTAAGTCACAATATGAAAAGCTCACTCGTCTTTTAATTGAGTCGACCAGCAAACAATCCATCGCAATTTACCCAGATTGGATGACTCCTATGAGGCCAGGGGGCGCTGAACCACCCCCCCCCCCCCACCTTGAAGGAAATTTTTGTAGAAGGGGTTAGATTAGTTTTCTTTTAGCATTTGCCCCACCAAACATTGATTTTCGGGTAGCTCCACCACTGATGGTAGAGATAGACTGGGAGAGTAGCAACACCATCTTTCTCCTTCTCCTCAACGACACAGCCAACTTCACCAGCGAGAAGAACGCGGCGCCGAACGCAAAGTCGGTGTGCGGCTACGAGATCATAGAGGGCATCAAGACTCGGGGAAGCATAGGCATCCGAAGGTGCGAAGATGATCGTACGTCGGGTGAGTACCATGGAGGAGGAAGAAAGGCGTGTGTTGGGCAATGGCACGGGAGGGTCGGCGGTTGAGTAGGTGTGTGGCTGTGTTGAGGGCTTCAACCCAGAACTTGGGAGGCATGGAGGCTTGGACGAGCAGGGTTCGAAGGATATCGTTGGTGGTGCGAATAGCTCTCTCGGCCTTGCCGTTTTGTGGTGAAGTATGAGGGCAAGAGAGACGGAGAGCGATGCCGGTGTGGGAGAGATGATCGCGTAGGACGTGGTTGAGAAACTCGCCACCATTGTCGCACTGTAGGCATCGCACCATTGTTTGATACTGCGTACACACATATGAGAAGAAACGGAGAAGTGTGGGAGTGGCGTCAGATTTATGGCGCAATGGGTAAGTCCAAGTATAATGGGAAAAATCATCCAATATAATCAAGTAATAACCAAATCCGGAGCAACTTTGGACGGGAGACGTCCAGAGATCGCAGTGTATTATTTCAAATGGAAAGGAAGTAAATGACCTGGACGCAGCAAATGATAACCTAGCTTGCTTGCCTAACTGACACGCCTCACACACAGAATGGGGGTGGGAGGATTTATTACAATCTGGAAGGAAATGTGCAGATAGCCTAGAGAGAGCTTCGGGGCTGAGATGTCCAAGGCGCCGATGCCAAACGTCGCTGGTGATGGAGAGGGCCGTGCTGGTTGGCAACGGAGCAGCGGAGCCGAAGAACGGGTAGAGCCCGGTTGAGCTATTGGACCTCATGAGAGGGGTCCGAGTTTGAAGATCCTTCACCAAAAAACCGAGAGGGTCAAATTCTATTGAAACAGAGTTATCAGTGGTAAAGTTGCGAACAGACAGTAAATCTTGAATAATATTAGGTGAGACAAGAACATTGTTGATGTGGAAAGGACGGTTAGTGAGAGTGGTAGAGCCGACGGAGGTAACAGGAAGGGAAGATCCATTGCCTACTGTGATGCCTTGCGAATGAAATGATGAAGGAGAAGACAGCCGGGAGAGAGTACCTGGGTTACCAGTGATGTGGGACGTGGCCCCGCTGTCCATGTACCAATTGGCGGAGGAGCCCGGCGACAGCTGCAGGTTGCTCATGGCGGCGCCGAGGAGACTCTGTTGATCCCACGACTGCTGAGCGGGGCCGGCGGAGGAGCTGCCGGCGTCGGGGAAGACCACTGGATAGGAGTGGTTGGGGTTGCTCGGGCGCGGGCCCAGCACGCCGACCGCGTTCGGGGGCGTCCACGGTGCGCGCCACTGGGCAGGCATGGGGGAACCCCACGGGGCGAAGTA
>NC_041382.1:44530396-44531772 GCF_002162155.2 Triticum dicoccoides
GCTTCTTACTGTGTTTGTGTATTTGGACTAGCTTGTTCATTTGTTTTCTTTTTTTTTTGAAACGAGGCAAAAGACTTGCCATTTTCATTGATTAAGAAGAAGAGAATTGCCTGGTTAACTGACGGGAAACCGGGCTAAAACCGATACAACACAACCCACATGACATGGGCACCACCGGCCAACCTGGCCACCGACATGGAATAGAAGCCACGACGGCACATGCCAACGGAAGGCCACACTCGCAAGCAACCGACAGCTCCGACATTGATGACAAGCAACACAAGGGAAATATGCAGGACTTGCGCCGACCGTGCCCCAAAGAGCACCTCGGACACGCCGGGAAGAACCGACTACCGAAGACCACGCCGCGACCCAAGCTCCTCTCGACGCCAACACCGTTGCCAAACAGAAACCAGCGCCCCGCCTCAGCAAACCACACGGCGAAGATGCCGCCATTGACGGCGAAGATGCCATCATCCTCCAGTCTCTCAGTCGTCGCCGGCTCCGAGACGATGCCCCCAACGAGGAGAAAGACGCGAAGACGCCTCCATCGCCCGATCCAGCGGATCTGAGGTTTCCCTCCGGAGCCCAAGCCATGGGGAGAAGGGGCACCTCCACGACGACGCTTCCAAGAAAGATCGCGGCACCCGCAGGCGCCGCCGTCGCCGGCTCCGGTGAAGACCGGAGCAAGGATTTCTCCCGGAGATGTGCCGACCACCTGCCACCACCGACCGCCGCCCACAAACCACCACCCCTGCCGAGGCCGACCTCACTCTAGCCACGGGATCCCACGATCCACCGCGACCAGATTCGCACCACCTCCTGGCCGAAGCCGCCACCACCACACCCGGGGCCGCCGCCCCGGAGCCCAAGAGCCGCCACGTCATCGTCTTCACCATCTGCAGGAGCCCGGCCAGGCCCGACGGCAAGGAGCCCACATCGCAAAGCTGGAGGCAAGGGAGGGCCTGACCAGACTGCGACCTCGCCCCAAGCCTTGCCTCGATGGGCCGGAGGACAACCAAAGCCGCCGCCGGAAGGCTACAGCCGAGCCGCACCAGATCTGAATCGCCGGAAGCCGGAGCCGCACGAGCGAGATAGAGCCGCCGCAGCCGCCTAGCCTCGACCCACCGTTGGACGTAGCGAGGCCGCCGCCGTAGCCGCGCCAACTCGCCGTGCCGCCCAGCCGTCGCGCCGCCAGAGGAGCAGCCGTCGCCATGGGACCCGCATCCTGGACCGCCACCAACCCGAGCGGGGGAGCAGGCGCGCCGAGGCGCGCGCAGAGCACCGACCGCCGAGCCGCCGAGCCGCCCACGCCGCCACCACCGGGCCGCCGCCCCAGCGCCCAGCCTCGCCGATGCGCCGCGCCGTCCAGGGCC
>NC_041382.1:44533433-44534112 GCF_002162155.2 Triticum dicoccoides
ACACCATCACCATCCTCTCACGTCGCCCTCCGACAATACAAAGGTCAGTTGCAATCGAGCGCAACACTTGCAGTTGCATGCCTACTGTCAGGCATGCAACGGGCCCCCTCTCCCCTGCCCACTGAGAAAACAAAGGTTAGTTCAGTCAGGTTGGTAGACATGCGGTTGCAGTCAAGGGCGACACTTGCAATTGCATGCCTAATGTCAGACATGCAACTACCACCCCTCTCCGGCCACCCTCTGACGGAAAAGGTTAGTTGCAGTCATATGGGTAGAGATGCAATTGCATTCGGGAGCGATGCTTGCAGTTGTGTTCCTAGAGTCACACATGCAGCAGCGCCCTCTTCTCTCCCGCCGTCCTCCGACGCAACAAAAAAATTAGTAGCAGTCAGGTGGGTAGACATGTTGTTGCAGTCAAGGGTGACACTTGCAGTTGCATGCCTAGTCTCAGACATGCAATTATCCCCCTCTCCTGCTGCCCACCAACAAAACAAGGGTCAGTTATAAGTCATTGGGGGTAGACATGCACTTGCAATCGAGGGCGACAATTGCAGTTGCTTGCCTAGTGTCAAACATGCAATTGGCCCACCTCTCTCGTCGCCCTCCGACAAAACAAAGGTCGGTTGCAGTCGAGGGCGACACTTGCAGTTGCATGCCTAGTCAATGGGGATAAGTTAAC
>NC_041382.1:44534883-44560102 GCF_002162155.2 Triticum dicoccoides
GAAGATATGCGACATCTGATGTTTACATGTGAAAGAGCAAAAGAAGTATGGAAGAAACTGGGGTTACATGAAATAATAGGTGAAGTCATTCAAATTGACAGGTCAGGTAGTGTGATCCTTGAAGAATTACTAACGCAACCGGCGAGACATTCACCTGTTCTTGGTAGGTTGGGATTCCGGGAGTCTTTGGTCGTTGGGGCTTGGTATATATGGTGGCAGCGACGAGAATTTGTTAAGGGCAAAAATATCCAAAATCCTTCAAGTACTGCATTCGCTATCCAAGCGATCACAAGTAACTTTTCTCGAGCTGCGGATCAGAAGAAACCGGATAAAGTTATGTGGGTGAAACCTCCAATCAATTCTTATAAATTAAATGTTGACGCCGCTTTTTTTGAAGATGGAACGGGTGCAGCTGCAGCAATTCTTCGAAACAACCAAGGAGAGGCTCTTGCGGGAGCATCCTGGTTGCTTCATCATCTCCTTGATGCAACAACGGCGGAAGCAGTAGCTATTCAGCGAGGACTAGAGCTGGTTGAAGGACTCGGCTGTCACCAGGTCATTGTTGAATCTGACTCATTGGAAGTTATTCAAGCATGCAATGGCGTGATTGAGATTTGGAGCCCCTATACTGCTATTTTGGCTGATTGTTTTCAAAAAGCATACCGTATTGGTGCGGTATCCTTCACTCATTGCCCTAGGGAGGCTAATAGATTGGCGCACAATCTTGCTAGACATAGTTACAATTTAAATTCTACTTTTGTTTGGGATGGTGATCCTCCCAGCTTTTTACTTTCGGACATTGTGGATGATGTAACTTTGATATGAGTTTAATAAAGTGCGCCAAGTAGTTTTCAAAAAAAAGTGAAAAAAAAGAGAGAAATGTGCTGAAAAAAAGAAAAGACAAAAACTAACAATTTCTTGGGCAAAAGGGAAACCGCCGTGACCCCCTCCCATACAGGCAAACTCGCTTGTGTTGGTAAAAAAAGGGACAAAACAAATTACAACAAAAAGATACAATGGAATCTCTGGGCTGCAGTAGCAAAAAGCACAAAGCCCAGAAGCTAAACAAAAAAGGTCCTCTTGTTTCTACAGGCTCGTAAAACCACCCGGCCCTCTTACCAGCGCAGCGACAAAAAGGCCAGAAGTTCGAGCCAGCCTACACATGCACACGAATCTTGATGGTCCTGCATCCTATGGCCAAGACATCGACTGAGACTTCGCGAAGTCTAAGTCGACTGAGATTTAGCAGCCCCCGAGAAACAATTGTAGCTCAATCAGTAATGTATCCGTCAGATCTTATATGTGGAAATTTGTGCAAAATATTTCCTTTTATAAGTTTTGGTAGTTTTTTTTCTCTCTCCGTTGTTCTTCATGGGCTATATATATATGCTCTGGGCCAAGAAGATTACCATAAACACAATGGGAGAGAGAAACAATATGTAGCAGATTTGTCTGGGGGAGGGAAATCCCTACTCGCCGCATTATACGACAAACTGACGAGGATTCCAACAGGTAATCCAGTTTTGGGAACTCGGGATGGCCCGGCCCATTTGCGTGGAGAAGTATCCAATCCGGTTTTGGGAACATTTTGGAAGGCCCCAGTCGGTTTATACCGGTTTTGGGAACCTTCCAGAAGGTAACAAACATATTTTTTTATTCTGTCTTTTAATTTCGTTTTTTCTTTTCTTTTTTATCATTTTTGTTTTATACTTTCTTAAAAATGTTCACGGATTCAAATTTTATTGTTCAAAAGTTTAAAAAGTATACACATTTCGAAAAACTGTTCAAAAATTTCAAAAAACAGTCCTGTTTCCAAAATAAATCTTAAAACGTTCGGGTTTTCGAAAATATTTGAGTATTCCATGTAAGGTTCCCGTTTTTCAAATATGTTCATAAATTCAATAAAATTTTGGTACTTTGAAAAATATTCTTGTTTGCCAAAAATTGTTTTGTATTTTAAAAAATGATTATGTTTTAAAATTTGTTCATAGACTCAAAAATTGTTCATGTTTTCCAAAAATATTTGTGTTTTTCAAAAAAAATCAGAAATTAAGAAAATTTTCCCATTTTTCAAATTTGTTCATCCATTTTAAAAGTGTTTGAGTTTCCAAAAAATGATCATATTTTCAAAAAAATCAGAATATTGAAAAATATTTTTGTTTTGAAAAAAATTAACAAATTCAAAGATTGTCCGCGTTTTCAAAATGGCAGGTCCACGGCTTGTTCTGGTGGCGACAATTATCGCTTGGTGCTCCAGAGAGCTTGATGTAATTTTCATTATGTTCGGAGTGTTTTGTACTTCTGATGAACTTTGATGATAGATCTTTATCTTTTTCGTAGAAAAAATGTACAACAAATATGAAGCTTCCTACAGTATAATCATGCAATATCAATGTGTGTTATGATAAATCGGCACCTTCTTGCAAAAAAGAAAATAGGCTGCCAACAAACTCAAAACAATCATGCAAGATTTCAAAGTATACGAAAGCAAAATGATAGAACTGTGTGCGTGGTTATAATATTGGCTGTAAAATCGACGCTAGGCAACACCGTAGATGGGAACATGGCCGAAGCCAATTACTCCAAAGACGCAAGTGTGAGTCTTGTGCCTCCACGGTATAATTGTGTGATGTATACAACAGGATAAACTCATTCCCCAAGAACATTTCTGCAAACGTCCAAATGGTATTCCTGTTGGGGGAAGTAGCAATGATTCAAAATTTTCTACGTATCGCCAAGATCAATCTATGGAGTCATCTAGCAACGAGGGAGGAGTGGATCTACATACCCTTGTAGATCGCGCGCGGAAGCGTTCAAGAGAACGGGGTTGATGGAGTCGTACTCGTCGTGATCCAAATCACCGATGATCCTAGCGCCGAACGGACGGCACCTCCGCGTTCAACACACGTACGGAGCAGCGACGTCTCCTCCTTCTTGATCCAGCAAGGGGGGGAGAGGTTGATGGAGATCCAGCAGCACGACAGCGTGGTGGAGGAAGTAGCGGGATTCCAACAGGGCTTCGCCAAGCGCTGCGGGAGGAGGGAGATGTGTCATGGGAGGGAGAGGGAGGCGCCAGGGCTTCGGTGAGGCTGTCCTCCCTTCCCCCCACTATATATAGGGCCAAGGGAGAGGGGGGGCGCAGCCTTGGCCCTTCCTCCAAGGAAGGGTGCGGCTAGGGAGGAGTCCATCCTCCCCAAGACACCTCGGAGGTGCCTTCCCCTTTTAGGACTCTTCCTTTTCCTTATCTCTTGGCGCATGGGCCTCTTGGGGCTGGTGCCCTTGGCCCATACAGGCCAAGGCGCACCCCCTACAGCCCATGTGGCCCCCCGGGGCAGGTGGCCCCACCCGGTGGACCCCCGGAATAATACCGGTGACCCCGAAACTTGTCCCGATAGCCGAAATAGCACTTTCTATATATAATTCTTTACCTCTGGACCATTTCGGAACTCCTCGTGACGTCCGGGATCTCATCCGGGACTCCGAATAACTTTCGGGTTACCGCATACTAATATCTCTATAACCCTAGCGTCACCGAACCTTAAGTGTGTAGACCCTACGGGTTCGGGAGACACGTAGACATGACCGAGACGACTCTCCGGCCAATAACCAACAGCGGGATCTGGATACCCATGTTGGCTCCCACATGTTCCACGATGATCTCATCGGATGAACCACGATGTCAAGGACTTAATCAATCCCGTATACAATTCCCTTTGTCTATCGGTACGATACTTGCCCGAGATTCGATCGTCGGTACCCCGATACCTTGTTCAATCTCGTTACCGGCAAGTCTCTTTACTCGTTCCGTAACACATCATCCCGTGATCAACTCCTTGATCACATTGTGCACATTATGATGATGTCCTACCGAGTGGGCCCAGAGATACCTCTTCATTTACACGGAGTGACAAATCCCAGTCTCGATTCGTGCCAACCCAACAGACACTTTCGGAGATACCTGTAGTGTACCTTTATAGCCACCCAGTTACGTTGTGACGTTTGGCACACCCAAAGTATTCCTACGGTATCCGGGAGTTGCACAATCTCATGGTCTAAGGAAATGATACTTGACATTATAAAAGCTTTAGCATACGAACTACATGATCTTGTGCTAGGCTTAGGATTGGGTCTTGTCCATCACATCATTCTCCTAATGATGTGATCCCGTTATCAACGACATCCAATGTCCATGGTTAGGAAACCGTAACCATCTATTGATCAAGGAGCTAGTCAACTAGAGGTTTACTAGGGACATGGTGTTGTCTATGTATCCACACATGTATCTGAGTTTCCTATCAATACAATTCTAGCATGGACAATAAACGATTAGCATGAACAAGGAAATATAATAATAACCAATTTATTATTGCCTCTAGGGCATATTTCCAACAGTCTCCCACTTGCACTAGAGTCAATAATCCAGTTCACATTGCTATGTGATTAACACTCAAGGTCACATCCCCATGTGACTAACACCCAAAGAGTTTACTAGAGTCAATAATCTAGTTCACATTACCATGTGATTAACACTCGATGAGTTCTGGGTTTGATCATGTTATGCTTGTGAGAGATGTTATAGTCAATGGGTCTGAATCTTTCAGATCCGTGTGTGCTTTACAAATCTCTATGTCATCTCCCAGATGCAGCTACCACGTTCTATTTGGAGCTATTCCAAATAACCGTTCTACTATACGAATCCAGTTTACTACTCAGAATAATCTGGATTAGTGTCTAAGTTTGCATCGGCGTAACCCTTTACGACGAACTCTTTTACCACCTCCATAATCGAGAAAATTCCTTAGTCCACTAGTTACTAAGGATAACTTTGACCACTGTCCTGTGATCCATTCTTGGATCACTCTTGTACCCCTTGACTGACTCATGGCAAGGCACACTTCAGGTGCGGTACACAGCATAGCATACTGTAGAGAGCCTATGATAAAAGCATAGGGGACGACCTTCGTCCTTTCTCTCTATTCTGCCGTGGTCGAGCTTTAAGTCTTAACTTCATACCTTACAACTCAGGCAAGAACTCCTTCTTTGACTGATCCATCTTGAACACCTTCAAGATCATGTCAAGGTATGTGCTCATTTAAAAGTTCCATTAAGCGTTTTGATCTATCCTTATAGATCTTGATGCTCAATGTTCAAGTGGCTTAATCCAGGCTTTCCATTGAAAAACACTTTCCAAATAACCCTATATGCTTTCCAGAAATTCTACGTCATTTCTGATCCACAATATGTCAACGACATATACTCATCAGAAATTCAATAGTGCTCCCACTCACTTCTTTGGAAATACAAGTTTCTCATAAACTTTGTATAAACCCAAAATCTTTGATCATCATCAAAGCATACATTCCAACTCCGAGATGCTTACTCCAGTCCTTAGAAGGATTGCTGGAGCTTTGCATACTTATTAGCATCTTTCAGGATTGACAAAACCTTCCGGTTGTATCACATACAACCTTTCCTCAAGAAAATCGTCGAGGAAACAATGTTTTTGACATCCTATCTGCAAGATTTCATAAATAATGCAGTAATCGCTAATATAATTCCAACAGACTTTTAGCATCGCTACGTGTGAGAAAGTCTCATTGTAGTCAACTCCTTGAACTTGTCGAGAAACATCTTAACGACAAGTCGAGCTTTCTCAATGGTGACACTTACCATCATTGTCTGTCTTCCTTTTAAAATCCACATGTACCTAATAGCCTTACGACCATCAAGTAGCTCTTCCAAAGTCTACGCTTTGTTTTCATACATGGATCCTCTCTCGGATTATATGGCCTCGAGCCATTTTGGAATCCAGGCCCACCATCGCTTCTCCATAGCTCGTAGGTTCATTGTTGTCTAGCAACATGATTTCCAGGACAGGATTACGTACCACTCTGAAGTAGTACGCATCCTTGTCATCCCACGAGGTTTGGTAGTGACTTGATCTGAAGTTTCATGATCACTATCATAAGCTTCCACTTCAATTGGTGTAGGTGCCACAGGAACTACTCCCTGTGCCCTGTCACATGCTAGTTGAAGAGATGGTTCAATAACCTCATCAAGTCTCCACCATCCTCCCACTCAATTCTTTCGAGAGAAACTTTTCCTCGAGAAAGGACCCGATTCAAGAAACAATCCATTATTGCTTTCGGATCTGAGACAGGAGGTATACCCAACTGTTTTGGGTGTCCTATGAAGATGCATTTATCCGCTTTGGGTTCGAGCTTATCAGCCTGAAACTTTTTCACATAAGCGTCGCAGCCCCAAACTTTTAAGAAATGATAGCTTAGGTTTCTCTAAACCATAGTTCATACGGTGTCATCTCATCGGAATTACGTGGTGCCCTATTTAAAGTGAATGCAGTTGTCTCTAATGCCTAACCCATAAACGATAGTGTAATTCGATAAGAGACATCACGGTATGCACCATATCCAATAGGGTGCATTTATGATGTTCGGACACACCATCACACTATGGTGTTCCAGGCGGTATTAGTCGTGAAACAATTTCCACAATCTCTTAATTGTGTGCCAAACTCGTAATTTAGATATTCATCTCTATGATCATATCATAGATCTTTTATCCTCTTGTCACGACGATCTTTCAACTTCACCTTGAAATTACTTGAACCTTTCAATAATTCAGACTCGTGATTCATCAAGTAAATATACTCAACATCTACTCAAATCATCTGTGAAGTAAGAACATAACGATATCCACTACACGCCTCAGCACTCATTGGACTACACACATCAAAATGTATTACTTCCAACAAGTTGCTTTCTAGTTTCATTTTACTGAAAATGAGGCTTTCAGTCATCTTGCCCATGTGGTATGATTTGCATGTCTCAAGTGATTCAAAATCAAGTGAGTCAAAACGGTACATTTGCATGGAGATTCTTCATGCGTATACACCAATAGACATGGTTCGCATGTCTCAAAATTTTCAAAAAACGAGTGAGCCCAAATATCCATCAACATGGAGCTTCTTCATGCGTTTTATACCGATATGACTTAAGTGGCAGTGCCACAAGTAGGTGGTACTATCATTACTATCTTATATCTTTTGGCATGAACATGTGTATCACTATGATCGAGATTCAATGAACCATTCATTTTAGGTGCAAGACCATTGAAGGTATTATTCAAATAAACAGAGTAACCGTTATTCTCCTTAAATGAATAACCGTATTGCGATAGACATAATCCAATCATGTCTATGCTCAACACAAACACCAATCTCGATGGTAGAGGGAGCATGCGATGCTTGATCATATCAACATTGGAAACACTTCCAACACATATCGTCAGCTCACCTTTAGCTAGTCTCCGTTTATTCCGTAGCTTTTATTTCGAGTTACTAACACTTAGCAACCGAACCGGTATCTAATACCCTGGTGCTACTAGGAGTACTAGTAAAGTACACATCAACACAATGTATATCCAATATACTTCTATCGACCTTGCCAGCCTTCTCATCTACCAAGTATCTAGGGTAATTCTGCTCCAGTGGCTGTTCCCCTTATTACAGAAGCACTTAGTCTCGGGTTTGGGTTCAACCTTGGGTTTCTTCACTAGAGCAGCAGCTGAATTGCCGTTTCATGAAGTATCCCTTCTTGCCCTTGCCCTTCTTGGAACTAGTGGTTTCACCAACCATCAACAATTGATGCTCCTTCTTGATTTCTACTTTTGTGGTGTCAAACATCGCGAATATCTCAAGGATCATCATATATGTCCCTGATGTATTATAGTTCATCACGAAGCTCTAGCAGCTTGGTGGTAATGACTTCGGAGAAACATCACTATCTCATCTGGAAGATCAACTCCCACTCGATTCAAATGATTGTTGTACTCAGACAATCTGAGCACAAGCTCAACAATTGAGCTTTTCTCCCTTAGTTTGTAGGCTAAGAAAATCGTCGGAGGTCTTATATCTCTTGACGTGGGCACGAGCCTGAAATCCCAATTTCAGCCCTCGAAACATCTCATATGTTTCGCGACGTTTCAAAACGTCTTCGGTGCCTCAGCTCTAAACCGTTTAACTGAACTATCACGTAGTTATCAAAATGTGTATGTTAGATGTTCGCAACATCCACAGACAACGTTCGAGGTTCAGCACACTGAGCGGTGCATTAAGGACATAAGCCTTCTATGAAGCAATGAGGACAATCCTCAGTTTACGGACCTAGTCCACATAATTGCTACTATCAACTTTCAACTAAATTTTCTCTAGGAACATAACTAAACAGTAGAACTGAAACGCGAGCTACGACATAATTTGCGAAGACCTTTTGACTATGTTCAGGATAATTAAGTTCATCTTATGAACTCCCACTCAGATAGACATCCCTCTAGTCATCTAAGTGATTACATGATCCGAGTCAACTAGGCCGTGTCCGATCATCACGTGAGACGGACTAGTCAACATCGGTGAACATCTTCATGTTGATCATATCTATCATACGACTCATGCTCGACCTTTCGGTCTCTTGTGTTCCGAGGCCATGTCTGTACATGCTAGGCTCGTCAAGTCAACCTAAGTGTTTTGCATGTGTTCCGAGGCCATGTCTGTACATGCTAGGCTCGTCAACACCCGTTGTATTCGAACGTAAGAATCTATCACACCCGATCATCACGTGGTGCTTCGAAACGACGAACTTTCGCAACGGTGCACAGTTAGGGGGAACACTTTCTTGAAATTTTAATGAGGGATCATCTTATTTACTACCGTCGTTCTAAGCAAATAAGATGTATAAACATGATAAACATCACATGCAATAAAATAGTGACATGATATGGCCATCATCACTTTGCTCCTTTTGATCTCCATCTTCGGGGCTCCATGATCATCATCGTCACCGGCATGACACCATGATCTCCATCATCACGATCTCCATCATCGTGTCTTCATGAAGTTGTCTCGCCAACTATTACTTCTACTACCTTGGCTAACGGTTAGCAATAAAGTAAAGTAATTACATGACGTTTATGTTGACACGCAGGTCATAAATAAATTAAGACAACTCCTATGGCTCCTGCCTGTTGTCATACTCATCGACATGCAAGTCGTGATTCCTATTACAAGAACATGATCATCTCATACATCACATATATCATTCATCACATCCTTTGGCCATATCACATCACATAGCAAACCCTGCAAAAACAATTTAGACGTCCTCTAATTGTTGTTTGCATGTTTTACGTGGCTGCTATGGGTTTCTAGCAAGAACGTTTCTTACCTACGCAAAAACCACAACGTGATATGCCAATTGCTATTTACCCTTCATAAGGACCCTTTTCATCGAATCCGATCCGACTAAAGTGGGAGAGGCAGACACCCGCTAGCCACTTTATGCAACTAGTGCATGTCAGTCGGTGGAACCAGTCTCACTTAAGAGTACGTGTAAGGTCGGTCCGGGCCGCTTCATCCCACAATGCCGCCGAATCAAGATTGGACTAGTAACGGTAAGCATATTGAACAAAATCAACGCCCACAACTACTTTGTGTTCTACTCGTGCATAGAATCTACGCAATAGACCTAGCTCATGATGCCACTGTTGGGGGACGTAGCAATAATTCAAAATTTTCTACGTATCGCCAAGATCAATCTATGGAGTCATCTAGCAACGAGGAAGGAGTGGATCTACATACCCTTGTAGATCACGCGCGGAAGCGTTCAAGAGAACGGGGTTGATGGAGTCATACTCGTCGTGATCCAAATCACCGACGATCCTAGCGCCGAAGGGACGGCACCTCCGCGTTCAACACACGTACGGAGCAGCGACGTCTCCTCCTTATTGATCCAGCAAGGGGGGAGGAGAGGTTGATGGAGATCCAGCAGCACGACGGCGTGGTGGAGGAAGTAGCGGGATTCCAACAGGGCTTCGCCAAGCGCTGCGGGAGGAGGGAGATGTGTCATGGGAGGGAGAGGGAGGCGCCAGGGCTTCGTGAGGCTATCCTCCCTTCCCCCCACTATATATAGGGCCAAGGGAGAGGGGGGCGCAGCCTTGGCCCTTCCTCCAAGGAAGGGTGCGGCTAGGGAGGAGTCCATCCTCCCCAAGGCACCTCGGAGGTGCCTTCCCCCTTTAGGACTCTTCCTTTCCCTTATCTCTTAGCGCATGGGCCTCTTGGGGCTGGTGCCCTTGGCCCATACAGGCCAAGGTGCACCCCCTACAGCCCATGTGGCCCCCCGAGGCAGGTGGCCCCACCCGGTGGACCCCCGGGACCCTTCCGGTGGTCCCGGTACAATACCTGTGACCCCGAAACTTGTCTCGATAGCCGAAATAGCACTTCCTATATATAATTCTTTACCTCTGGACCATTCCGGAACTCCTCGTGACGTCCGGGATCTCATCCGGGACTCCGAACAACTTTCAGGTTACCGCATACTAATATCTCTATAACCTAGCGTCACCGAACCTTAAGTGTGTAGACCCTACGGGTTCGGAAGACACGTAGACATGACCGAGACGACTCTCCGGACAATAACCAACAGCGGGATCTGGATACCCATGTTGGCTCCCACATGTTCCACGATGATCTCATCGGATGAACCACGATGTCAAGGACTTAATCAATCCCGTATACAATTCCCTTTGTCTATCGGTACGATACTTGCCCGAGATTCGATCGTCGGTATCCCGATACCTTATTCAATCTCGTTACCGGCAAGTCTCTTTACTCGTTCCGTAACACATCATCCCGTGATCAACTCCTTGATCACATTGTGCACATTATGATGATGTCCTATCGAGTGGGCCCAGAGATACCTCTCCATTTACACGGAGTGACAAATCCCAGTCTCGATTCGTGCCAACCCAACAGACACTTTCGGAGATACCTGTAGTGTACCTTTATAGCCACCCAGTTACGTTGTGACGTTTGGCACACCCAAAGTATTCCTACGGTATCCGGGAGTTGCACAATCTCATGGTCTAAGGAAATGATACTTGACATTATAAAAGCTTTAGCATACGAACTACATGATCTTGTGCTAGGCTTAGGATTGGGTCTTGTCCATTACATCATTCTCCTAATGATGTGATCCCGTTATCAACGACATCCAATGTCCATGGTCAGGAAACCGTAACCATCTATTGATCAACGAGCTAGTCAACTAGAGGTTTATTAGGGACATGGTGTTGTCTATGTATCCACACATGTATCTGAGTTTCCTATCAATACAATTCTAGCATGGACAATAAACGATTATCATGAACAAGGAAATATAATAATAACCAATTTATTATTGTCTCTAGGGCATATTTCCAACAATTCCCTCCTCTTTAAAAAATTTGTCATGCTTTTAGTTTAAATTACATATGAACAAAATTACCGTATGGACACATCAGGATAAACTCCCCTCAAGAGAAAAGAAATGTGACGTCACGAAACATACAAATGGCAACCTTGTAGTATCAATCTTTGCATAATGAAAAAAAATATACGGCTTCTAAGAAGATATTATTGTTAGGGTTTTTAGATCTTAGTATTTTTTTTAGGTGCAACATGGAATTACGCCACTGAGGCCTGGTTTGGCAGGCCGGGGCGGGCCAGAAATTTCAAAGATCATACTTTCTGGGCCGAAAGTTTCCCACTTACTAATTTATTTGGTAGACCGGGTTTTGCCCCGGGCCAGCCCGCCCCGATCCCAGATTTTCGTGCCGATTGAGCCCTTGAGGGACGCGCAGTTTATTCTCCTGCGCCGCAGCCACCTCCAGGACGCTGGCGTGCCCTGCCTTCTCCCCGGAGGTATTTTCTTGCCGCCCCTCCCCTCCCGCCAGCCGTTTCTCGCCACCGTCCCGCCATGGCTGCCAACACAGACCCCGGCGCCGGCGCGTTGTTCGGCTTCGACGCCGCCCTGGCGTACGCACCGCAACCGCCGAGCTCCGCCACGCCTTCTTGTTTTTTTTTAGTGTTGCGACGGCGCCCTGGCGTACGCACCGCAACCGCCGAGCTCCGCCACGCCTTCTTGTTTTTTTTAGTGTTGCGACGGCGCCCTGGCGTGCCGGAATCCTTTCACGCCCACTGTTTGCTGAGCTGCACTTGGTTCCAAAAGGAATTACTAGAGGAAGAGAAACATGAGAACTTACTGTTGCTAATTGTTTTCCCCTTCTTTTGTGCCAAGCCCTCTCCTATAGTCTTATTCCATCAGCAGTGGTACTGCATCACAAAGAGCATATACTGTATATCACAACTGAAAATTACTCAACAGCAGTTCAAAGGAAGTCCTGTTTGGCTGTCTGCGTCATTAGTTACCTTTCTATCTCATACTGTGAACTTGTGAAGACTATGCCCCCTGTCAAGATCATGTTCAGTACACTGTTTGTGTTATCATCTTCCTGCAAGAACTGGTGCTACTGGCGTAAAAAAGAACAGCGCAACTGCACCTGGACAGTTGATGTAGAGACAACATCATGTTTGCACTGGTTTACTCTGTATTTTCGTGTGAAATAGGATATATTCAGAATTCTAATAGTGAGTTTCTTTCATACCATTGATGCTGGAGCTTTCATGTGGTTTGGAGCTTGCCATGGAAGCATTCATAGCATAAATTTGTGCAAGCTACTACCTCCGTCCCATAATATAAGAACGTTTTTCACACTAGTGTAGTGTCAAAAACGTTCTTATATTATGGGACGGAGGGAGTAGCATTCATCTTGAGCCCCTCGGACACAAACTTGTGCATTGTAGGGTGTCTTGCTTATGGTTTTGACCTAAATTACTTTGCTGTTGTTATGTTGACTATGAATTGAAAAAAGAACTTTAACATCTGATCACAATACTTAAGTTGATTTAAGTAGTGCTACTTGCTATATTTTTTATCCATATATCTAATCCAGGGCTGGCTTTAATTTGGTTTTTATATGTTTGGTAAGATAATCCAGTGAAGTCTAAATCCATAACTAATGCTTGAGGAAAACAATTATAAGTATATGCAAATGCATATCTGTTTGGCTATAAAATAGGTGTACCTTTTAACCATCCTTACCTAGCTGAAAAGGTTAATCCTTGGATTTTTACATCGTCCAGCTAAAAGTTTACAGAAGAAGCCAGCTATGAGGACTCCTGGTCATGCTAAGAAGGTAATTCGAATGGAACAACTGTCTTTTGTTCATCAGATATTGTTATCCTGATGGTTAGGTTTCAGAGAACTATACTTACTATAATTTTGTCACTGAGAACTTGTATGTCAGTATGTATTCACAACTACATTAACATTTTTGCAGGTGAAAAATGTGACGAATGATGCAATTGACGGCAAGCGGGGCATGATCTACATTCCAGACCAGAAGGTTTGTGTCTAAATTGTTTTATTAATAGTTCTGAAGTTTAAATTTAACCTATTGGTATGCTAATCCGCTTCATGTTTTATTTTACTGAAAGATTTCAAAATTGACCTTAACAAAAGACATAAAGGGTCTGAAGCGGGAGCGCCGTGACGCCAAGAAAAACAAGGGGCACTTGAAGAAGCAAAAGGTCAACCATGAGTGAATAATACAGTCATCATATATTGTCGAACATATTCTGTTTTTCATCATCAATATCATTAATGCTTGTTCCAGAGTTATTTTTAGTCTGCATTCGGTGTTGAGTTAGCTAGGTAGCTCTGTATCAACTTTTAGATACAATGATGATGGAACTTACGGTGCTATATGTCATGGTTCGTGTTCTTGGCCTTGGTCACCATAATATTGTCCATATTCTTTGGTTTCAATCATGTACAGCCTTTATCATCGATCAAAATAAAGTTTCACTATGCTTGTTTCAGATTTGATGTGACAAGTCGGCTAATTAACGTTTTGTATCAGTTCAAATGCTAACAAAGCTTGCTTCTACAGCTTAGTTATTTTTACTTTTTATGTGTCCTTTAATTAGATTTGTGTTGTATACTGTGTCCCACATTTGCTGAGATAAATCATCGATCTTCCAATTCTATAACAGTTTATGAAATCAGTCAACGTCCCACCCAGTACAGATTCCATTGCTGCCGGCAGCTAACGTTAACTCTGTTTCAACATTTTGTTTTCAGCTGAGGAAGAAGAAGAAGCCCGCTCCCAGGAGTGCAAAATGAAGGCGAGTGAAAGCCATGACTCAAGTGACACGCACCAGCTGAACCAATTGTCTCCTTAGCGTCTTAACATCGTCCGTAAAATTTAAGCTTTGTACTGGCTACCTTAAAGTCACTGCCGGGTTTAAACACCTTAATCATCACAGCGATCTTTTGAAAATAGTTTCTGCCAAATGCAAGGTCTTATGTATGGGTCTAGTGTAGTGTCAAAAACGCTCTTATATTATGGGACGGAGGGAGTAGCATTCTTTTTCTTTTATGAGTAGATTTTTAATTGTAGTACTGCTATTTGCAGCATCTTATCTCAATATAGCAACCACTGCCTATGAAACAACAACCTTTGTAGAAAGGGGATTGTTGATGGGAGAGGATTGCGGATGAGAGCGAAAATTGGGGATTTTTACATTAAAGCAAGCTTGATTACTAGCCATCGTTGGGCATTTCGCCTGGTACAAAGCTCCGCGACTAGTGTTGGAATTTCAGTTCAAACCAAGGATGATCAGCACAGCAGCTACAACCTTGGGCATACAACCTTGGTGCTTGAGGTACTAGTCGGCAGCTACTTTTTACTTTCAGCTGGTACGAGTGATTAGGTGAGTGCTTTAAGCATTCACATACACTTTGTCAAGTCATCCATCTGTGCCTAAGCCGAGCACACAGATCATAACCTGATTCACTGCATCATCCTTCATATAATATGCAGCTACGTTCTGTCTTTTCCCATCATCCATAATCTTGAGTATAATGTGCATCTACGTTCTTTCTCTTCCTGCTGTCGTCTAGTACACGAGATGCGTGAAACAGGGCACGAGTAGCAGTAGCTTCTCTTACGTATAGCCGTAGTTCCGTAGCAGAATCAGCAAATTTTGGCAGATGTTGCTTTGCTCCCTGCCAATCACAAGTTCACAACAGACGCATCAGTGTACTTCAGCACAACCCTCAAACTCTGGATATACACCTGATGAATTCTGTCACAAAAACGAGAAATAGTAATTTATAAACCGATTGAACTCGCGCAGACGCTCTGGTGCTTCTCCTTGGCGAGCCAGGCATTTTTTTTGTGGGTAATAGTGCAGTACCTATCAATTCTGAGAGTCCGGCCACGGTTCTCTGCTGGTGACGGAGGAAGAGGTCCCTGTAGAGCCACTCTTCTTTTATCTTACTTTTGAATGTTGTGAGAGCAAGTATAATAAGGTGACATAAGCAGGCTGTAAGGATTTAAATATTATATTGGTGTTGATCGGAAAAGAGAAAAGGAGAGAGAAGAGAAGCGGATGTAGACTTACAGCCGGCTGTATCACAAGCTCCAAGAAACTTTGTGAGAGTGGAAGATGGATCCTATGTTGACAAAGTAGTACTTTCTTATAACCAATTATTATACGTGTTGGCTATTACATTAATTATAAATGACATGGCAATGTGTTATAGCCAACAGATGGCTATATTATTAACCATGCTCTGAGGGCTTCTCTATCACTTTAGTTTGGGATCTCGTTTTTCTTTGAGAGAAAAGGGACCAAAACCGGCGAACCGTCTCATCCGGCTTTTGAATGAGGAGTGATAAATCCCAGATGTATGCTTGTCCTCGTCGGCGTAAATCGTCGGTTGACCCTTCGATTGTAGCAATGAGATGGGTGGTGGGTGGGTTTGAAAATCTGACCTCGGCCGATGTCATCTTACTCCAACCACTTGCGAGATCTGATTGTTGAGGATTATTGACTCTTCGGCTAGTCCTGATGTCGAGCACTGGAATTTTCCCTCGCGTTCTCCTCGGACCCAATCTGACGTCGGGGCTAGAGGAAGTTTCTACAAGATCCGATCTGACACGAATCCTGGTTCTTTATTGTTGACCTGGCCACTTATCTTAGTCCGGGGAGGGGTCGTCGGATACTGCCCTGGTGGCAGATTCGATGATGGTCATGCACCTGCGCCCTAAACCTGACTTGACATCAGCATTGGATCGCGTGCCTCATATTGGACCTCGGTGTGGCTAAACAACCTTTCTACGAGGGCTGCGCGAGCCCGCAGTGTGCTCCAAATCACCGGATCTAATGATACGGCGTGGGATCGAGGTTTTGACCCGCCCTAGGTGGCCAATCGAATCGGCGAGGAAGGCAGCGCTGCCGAAAACAAAGATTTGGCTTGGCACAAAGGTCATGTCACCGCCAATCTTGATTGTCATCGGATTGATGCAACTACATGGCGAGACCTGCTTGGGCCACCAAAGACAGAGTCGATTCCGGCATATCTTGGGTAGAGGGAACCCCAGCTGGTAGCCTAGATGTAATGGTAAGAGAGACAAGAGATTTTACCCAGGTTCGGGCTCTCTAAGAAGATAAAACCCTACGTCATGTTTGTATTTTATTGATTTGGGAAGTAGTACAAAGTATAGGTTGGTCTACCATGAGATCGATGATGTCCTCTACCCCCTGGCTTATATAGTTACCATGGAGCCTAGGGTTATAGTAAGCTTGGCTATGTATAAGTGTTGCAGACGATAGCTAAGTCATGGAGTATGCGAAAGTCTTTAAGAAAATTCCTTCTACGCGCCTCTACGCGCCATGGGCTGCTTTTGATGTTGCCGGCTGATGAACTGGAGTTAATTTTCTTCGGCACGTTGTGACGAATCAGTACCACTAGTCACTTTTTTTGCCATGCAGTGCCAACTCTAAGCCTAAGTGTTGCAAAACGGTCTGACAGCCGTATAAGTGCGTATTGACCACGTATCTAACCTACCGGGCCCACGCGTCAGGTGCCACAGTGGCTTACCCGCACGCACCTGTATCGGTCGCTCCATGTAGCCGGGCCCGGTCGAACCCAACCGGAGCCAGCCGCACTCTGTCCCTCTCCTCGCCCCATCGCCCTCGTTTCTCCAGCCGCCGCTCGCCGCGCAGACCGCCGCGTCCGCCACCGCCGCCTGATACGTCTCCATCCCTCATGGACAGGGTGTGGGACCCCTGACGTTTGCCCTTATTTTGGACTCTAACTTGCATGATTTGAATGTAACTAACTCGTACTAACGATGTTTTCAGCAGAATTGCCATGGTGTTATTGTTGTGCAGAAATAAAAGTTCTTGGAATGAACTAAAAATCAACGGAGATTATTTTTGGAATATATAAAAAATACTGAAAGAAGAATCCGCGTCAGGGGTCCCACACCCTGTCCATGAGGGTAGGGGCGCGCCTACCCCCTGGGCGTGCCCCTGCCTCGTGGGCCCCCTGACGCTCCACCGACCTCAACTCCAACTCCATATATTCGTGTTTGGGGAGAAAAAAATAGGAGAGAAGGATTCATCGCGTTTTACGATACAGAGTCGCCGCCAAGCCCTAAACTCTATCGGGAGGGCTAATCTGGAGTCCGTTCGGAGCTCGGGAGAGGGGGATCCGTCGCCATCGTCATCATCAACCTTCCTCCATCACCAATTTCATGATGCTCACTGTCGTGCGTGAGTAATTCCATCATGGGCTTGCTGGACGGTGATGGGTTGGATGAGATTTATCATGTAATCGAGTTAGTTTTGTTAGAGTTTGATCCCTAGTATCCACTATGTTCTGAGATTGATGTTGCTATGACTTTGCTATGCTTAATGCTTGTCACTAGGGCCCGAGTGCCATGATTTCAGATCTGAACCTATTATGTTTTCATGAATATATGTGAGTTCTTGATCCTATCTTGCAAGTCTATAGTCACCTATTATGTGTTATGATCCATTAACCCCGAAGTGACAATAATCGAGACCATTACCGGTGATGACCGTAGTTTGAGGAGTTCATGTATTCACTATCTGTTAATGCTTTGGTCCGGTACTCTATTAACAGGAGGCCTTAATATCCCTTAGTTTCCAATAGGACCCCGCTGCCACGGGAGGGTAGGACAAAAGATGTCATGCAAGTTCTTTTCCATAAGCACGTATGAATATATTCGGAATACATGCCTACATTACATTGATGAACTAGAGCTAGTTCTGTGCCACCCTATGTTATAACCATTGCATGATCGATTGCATCCGACATAATTCTTCATCACCGATCCAATGCCTACGAGCTTTTCATATATTGTTCTTCGCTTATTTACTTTTCCGTTGCTACTGTTACAATCACTATAAAACCCCAAAATATTACTTTTGCTACCGTTACCATTATTATCATATTACTTTGCTACTAAATACCTTGTTGCAGATATTAAGTTTCCAGGTGTGGTTGAATTAACAACTTAGCTGCTAATACTTGAGAATATTCTTTGGCTCCCCTTGTGTTGAATCAATAAATTTGGGTTGAATACTCTACCCTCGAAAATTGTTGCGATCCCCTATACTTGTGGGTTATCAAGACTATTTTCTGGCGCCGTTGCCGGGGAGCATAGCTCTATTCTTTGAGTCACTTGGGATTTATATCTGCTTATCACTATGAAGAACTTGAAAGATTAAAGAACCAAGATTTTCCCTCAACTACGAAGGGAGGTAAGGAATTGTCATCTAGCTTTGCACTTGATTCACCTTCTGTTTTGAGTAAACTTGCGACACCTACACATGCTATTGATTCTGATAGGTCGCATGTTATTGATGATGCCACTTCTTCTTTGCATGATACTTATGATGAAACTACTTCTATGCTTGATACTACTGTGCCACTAGGTGAATTTCTTGATGAACAACTTGCTAGGGATAGAGAGAATGAAATTATTGAAATTGATAATATTGATGAAAGTGATGATGAAGATTCTCCCCCTAGATATGAATTGCCGGTTTTGCCTGAGGGTTGTGTTATGGATAAAGAAACTGCTAGAGACTTTCTTGCTTGCAATGATAGATCTGATCTTAAGAAATTATTAGCTAAGCTTAAAGAAAAGTCTTTGAATGCTAGAATGAAATATGATCTTGCTTTTGCTACTTCACCTATCTTTATTACTGATAAGGATTATGATTTCTCTGTCGATCATGAGTGATACATCTCCAACGTATCACATTATTGGGCTTTATAATCCACTTTCATATTATTTTCGGGACTAACCTATTAACCGGAGGCCCAGCCAAGAATTGCTATTTTTTTGCATGTTTTAGGATTTCGAAGAAAAGGAATATCAAACGGAGTCCAAACGGAATGAAACCTTCGGGAACGTGATTTTCTCAACGAACAAGACCCGGGAGACTTGGACCCTACGTCAAGAAATAAAAGAGGAGGCCACGAGGTAGGGGGCGCGCCTTCCCCCCAGGCGCGCCCTCCACCCTCATGGGCCCCCTGTTGCTCCACCGACGTACTCCTTCCTCCTATATATACCCACGTACCCTCAAACGATCAGATACGGAGCCAAAACCCTAATTCCACCGCCGTAACTTTTTGTATCCACGAGATCCCATCTTGGGGCCTGTTCCGGAGCTCCACCGGAGGGGGCATCGATCACGGAGGGCTTCTACATCATCATCCAAGCCCCTCCGATGAAGTGTGAGTAGTTTACTTCAGACCTATGGGTCCATAGTTAGTAGCTAGATGGCTTTTTCTCTCTTATTGGATCTCAATACAATGTTCTCCCCCTCTCTCGTGGAGATCTATTCGATGTAATCTTCTTTTTGCGGTGTGTTTGTTGAGACCGATGAATTGTGGGTTTATGATCCAGTCTATCTATGAATAATATTTGAATCTTCTCTGAATTATTTTATGTATGATTGGTTATCTTTGCAAGTCTCTTTGAATTATCAGTTTGGTTTGGCCTACTAGATTGGTTTTTCTTGCCGTGGGAGAAGTGTTTAGCTTTGGGTTCGATCTTGCGGTGTCCTTTCACAGTGACTGAAGGGGCAGCAAGGCACGTATTGTATTTTTGCCATCGAGGATAACAAGATGGGGTTTTTATCATATTGCATGAAACTATCCGTCTACATCATGTCATCTTGCTTAAGGCGTTACTCTGTTTTTAACTTAATACTCTAGATGCATGCTGGATAGCGGTCGATGAGTGGAGTAATAGTAGTAGATGCAGGCAGGAGTCGGTCTACTTGTCTCGGACGTGATGCGTATATACATGATAATACCTAGATATTCTCATAACTATGCTCAATTCTGTCAATTGCTCAACAGTAATTTGTTCACCCACCGTAGAATACTTATGCTCTTGAGAGAAGCCACTAGTGAAACCTATGTCCCCCAGGTCTCTTTCTCATCATATCAATCTCCATCACTTTATTACTGCTTTGCTTTTACTTTTCACTTTGCATCTCTATACCAAAAATACCAAAAATATTATTTATCATCTCTATCAGATCTCACTTTCGTAAGTGACCGTGAAGGGATTGACAACCCCTAAGCGCGTTGGTTGTGTTGAGCTATTGTTTTCGTGTAGGTACGTGGGACTCGTGCGTAGCCTCCTACTGGATTGATACCTTGGTTCTCAAAAACTGAGGGCTACTTTGCTGCATCATCCTCTCCTCTTCGGGGAAATCCAACGCAGTGCTCAAGAGGTAGCAAGAAGAATTTCTGGCGCCGTTGCCGCGGAGTCTGCGCAAAAGTCAACATACCAAGTACCCATTACAATCCCTATCTCCCGCATTACATTATTTGCCATTTGCCTCTCATTTGCCTCTCCCCCACTTCACCCTTGTCGTTTTATTCGCCCTCTCTCTCTCTCTCTCTCTATCCTCCCTCTCTTTCTCCATTTGCCTCTTTTGCGTGTTTGCTTGTGTTACCTTGTGCCTTCCATTTGCTTGCATCTTTGCTTGCTAATAATCTATTGTTATGGATCCACTTAAAGTGTTCTACTTGGATCATCTTCGATCCTTATGCGCTCGTGCTGAAACCCCAATACCCTAACTAGCCTAGTTGATGGGAAATCTTAAGATGAGCATGCTCATTTTGTGCGTCATCGTTTGTCTGAAAAGGGGAAGCTCTTATGGTATCATATAAATAGTTTGCTATGCTATGCTTGGAATCTTTGTGATATTTGTGATTTTACTTGTTGCTCTAAGAACCCTAAAAAACACCTTCCCTAGCTATGTGAGTTCAATGATAATGAAATCTTATCTTCTTATGTAAAGGGTGTTTATAGTTACTATGATATCGAACAAATTGAAGAATTTGTCGTTTTTAAGGGTGCTCATGAAGTTGCTTCTTTGATTGAAAAGTATGATTTCACTCTCAATAAATCTGAAAATTCCATCATACTTAAATATTGCAATGAAAACCTTACCCATAATGTCTATGTCCAAGAATTTATTGAAAGAATGACCGTTGCTTCGGAAGAAAATAATGATATGCATGAATCTATAGATAATGATCATTCTGATGATTTTGTTGAAATATCCCTTGATGAACATGATGCTTGCTATGCTTCTGGCCGTGATGCCAATATTTATGAAGATGAATCTGCTATAGTTCCTTATGTTACACATGATCGTTGCTATTGCACCCATACTTGATAGTTCCTTCGATGAAAAGCATGATTGTAATGATGTTATTATAAATTCTCTTAATGTCAATTGTGTTAATGATATGCAAAACCCTAAGCTTGGGGATGCTAGTTTTGCTATGTCCTCTACTTGTTGCAATGATCATGATTGGGGTGATTCTTCTTTTGATCTTGAAAATTTATTTAAACCCCATGATGAATATGAGATTGGTTATAATGTTTTAAATAATATTGAAAGTGGGTTTGGAAGAATGTCAACTTTAGATCCCACATATTTGGAGAATGTTCAATCTCATGAAGTTTTTGATAAAAGTGGGTTTGGAAAGGTCATGACTTTAGTTAATGTTGATCCCACTATTTCGGAAGAGTGTCAACTTTGCATGCATGTGGATCAAGTTGAGAATATTTTATGTGATATCTATTTTGTTGAATTTGCTTATGATCCTACATGTAATTATTATGAGAGAGGAAAATATGGTGGTAGAAATTTCCATGTTACTAAATTACCTCTCGTTATGTTGAGATTGCTATTGTTTCTTTCCTCTTCCTTGCATATGCTAGTTTTTGCTTACCTTGATAATTTGTTTGCCTATAAGATGCCTATGCATAGGAAATATGTTAGACTTAGATGTGTTTGTCACGTGTTTTATGATGCCCTCTTTGTGCTTCAATTCTTGTCTTTCATGTGAGCATCATCAAAATTATCAATGCCTGGCTATAAGGCTTTAAAGAAAAGCGCTTGTTGGGAGACAACCCAATATTTTTCCTTGCTGTTATTTAATAAATAAATTATCTAGCCTATGTTTTGGTTGTGTTTTTTGTGTTTAATTAGTGTTTGTTCCAAGTAGAACCGTTGGGAAGACTTGGGGAAAGTCATGTTGAACTTGCTGTAAAAAACAGAAACTTAAGCGCTCACGAGAACTGCTGTCATTTTTATTTGGAAAGTGATATTTAGTTAATTCTTTTTGCAGATGATTAATAGATAAATTCCTCACGTCCAGAAATTTATTTTAGAATTTTTGGGGTTCCATATTTTGCGCTATCTACAGATTACTACAGACTGTTCTGTTTTTGACAGATTCTGTTTTTCGTGTGTTGTTTGCTTATTTTGATGAATCTATGGCAATAGTTTATAATCCATAGAGAAGTTGGAATACAGTAGGTATAACTCCCATTAAAGAATGAGTTCATTACATTACCTTTAAGTGGTCTTTTGTTTTCTTTCGCTAACGGAGCTCACGAGATTTTCTACTTTAAGTTTTGTGTTGTGAAGTTTTCAAGTTTTGGGTAAAGATTTGATGGATTATGGAACAAGGAGTGGAAAGAGCCTAAGCTTGGGGATGCCCATGGCACCCCCAAGATAATCTAAGGACACCTAAAAGCCAAAGCTTGGGGATGCCCCGGAAGGCATCCCCTCTTTCGTCTACTTCCATCGGTAACTTTACTTGGAGCTATATTTTTATTCACCACATGATATGTGTTTTGCTTGGAGCGTATTTTATGATTTGAATCTTTGCTTGTTAGTCTACCACAATCATCCTTGCTGTACACACCTTTTGAGAGAGCCATACATAATTTGGAATCTGATAGAATACTCTATGTGCTTCACTTATATCTTTTGAGTTATATAATTTTGCTCTAGTGCTTCACTTATATCTTTTAGAGCACGGTGGTGGATTTGTTTTATAGAAACTATTGATCTCTCATGCTTCACTTAGATTATTTTGAGAGTCTTAATGGCATGGTAATTTTCTTAATAATAATATGATTGTATTCAAGATTTGTAAAACTTTCTTTTGAGTGCATTGAATACTAAGAAAAAAATTGATGCTTGATAATTGTTTTGAGATATGAGGATGGTGATATTAGAGTCATGCTAGTTGAATAGTTGTGAATTTGAGAAATTCTTGTGTTAAAGTTTGTGATTCCCGTAGCATGCACGTATGGTGAACTGTCATGTGATGAAGTCGGAGCATGATTTATTTACTGATTGTCTTCCTTATGAGTGGCGGTCGGGGACGAGCGATGGTATTTTCCTACCAATCTATCCCCCTAGGAGCATGCGCGTAATACTTTGCTTTGATAACTTCTAGATTTTTGCAATAAGTATATGAGTTCTTTATGACTAATGTTGAGTCCATGGATTATACGCACTTTCCTTCCTTCCACCATTGCTAGCCTCTCTAATACCGCGCACTTTTCGCCGGTATCATACACCGACCAAATACCTTCCTCAAAACAGCCACCATACCTACCTATGATGGCATTTCCATAGCCATTCCGAGATATATTGCCATGCAACTTTCCACCGTTCCGTTCATTATGACATGCTCCATCATTGTCATATTGCTAGCATGATCATGTAGTTGACATCGTATTTGTGGCAAAGCCACCGTTCATAATTCTTTCATACATGTCACTCTTGATTCATTGCATATCCCGGTACACCGCCGGAGGCATTCATATAGAGTCATATTTTGTTCTAAGTATTGAGTTGTAATTGTTGAGTTGTAAGAAAAATAAAAAGTATGATGATCATCATTTCTAGAGCATTGTCCCAAGTGAGGAAATGATGATGGAGACTATGATTCCCCCACAAGTCGGGATGAGACTCCGGATGAAAAAGAAAAAGAGGCCATAAAAAAAGAGAAGGCCCAAAAAAATGAGAGAAAAAGAGAGAAGGGACAATGTTACTATCCTTTTACCACACATGTGCTTCAAAGTAGCACCATGATCTTCATGATAGAGAGTCTCCTATGTTGTCACTTTCATATACTAGTGGGAATCTTTCATTATAGAACTTGGCTTGTATATTCCAATGATGGGCTTCCTCAAAATGCCCTAGGTCTTCATGAGCAAGCAAGTTGGATGCACACCCACTTAGTTTCTTTTTGAGCTTTCATACACTTATAGATCTAGTGCATCCGTTGCATGGCAATCCCTACTCACTCACATTGATATATATTGATGGGCATCTCCATAGCCCGTTGATACGCCTAGTTGATGTGAGACTATCTTCTCCCTTTTTGTCTTCTCCACAACCACCCTTCTATTCCACATATAGTGCTATATCCATGGCTCACGCTCATGTGTTGCGTGAAGATTGAAAAGGTTTGAGAACATCAAAACTATGAAACAATTGCTTGGCTTGTCATCGGGGTTGTGCATGATTTAAATACTTTGTGTGGTGAAGATGGAGCATAGCCAGACTATATGATTCTGTAGGGATAGCTTTCTTTGGCCATGTTATTTTGAGAAGACATGATTGCTTAGTTAGTATGCTTGAAGTATTATTATTTTTATGTCAACATGAACTTTTGTATTGAATCTTTTGAATATGAATATTCATACCACAATTAAGAAGATTTACATTGAAATTATGCCAAGTAGCACTCCGCATCAAAAATTCTGTTTTTATCATTTACCTACTCGAGGACGAGCAGGAATTAAGCTTGGGGATGCTTGATACGTCTCCAACGTATCTATAATTTTTGATTGCTTATTATCTACTGTTTTGGACATTATTGGGCTTTATTATCCACTTTTATATTATTTTTGGGACTAACCTATTAACTGGAGGCCCAGCCCAGAATTGCAGTTTTTTGCCTGTTTTAGGGTTTCGAAGAACAGGAATATCATACGGAGTCCAAACGGAATGAAACCTTCGGGAACATGATTTTCTCACCGAATACAACTCAGGAGACTTGGACCCTACGTCAAGCCAATTAACAGGAGGCCACAAGGTAGGGGT
>NC_041382.1:44560523-44566110 GCF_002162155.2 Triticum dicoccoides
CACCCTCGTGGGCCCCCTGTTGCTCCACCAACGTACTTCTTCCTCCTATATATATCCACGTACACCCAAATGATCAGATACGGAGCCAAAAACCTAATTCCACCACCGCAACTTTCTGTATCCATGAGATCCCATCTTGGGGCCTGTTCCGGAGCTCCGCCGGAGGGGGCATCGATCACGGAGGGCTTCTACATCATCATCCAAGCCCCTCCAATGAAGTGTGAGTAGTTTACTTCAGACCTACGGGTCCATAGTTAGTAGCTAGATGGCTTCTTCTCTCTCATTGGATCTCAATACAATGTTCTCCCCTCTCTCGTGGAGATCCATTCGATGTAATCTTCTTTTTGCGGTGTGTTTGTTGAGACCGATGAATTGTGGGTTTATGATCCAGTCTATCTATGAATAATATTTGAATCTTCTCTGAATTATTTTATGTGTGATTGGTTATCTTTGCAAGTCTCTTCGAATTATCAGTTTGGTTTGGCCTACTAGATTGGTTTTTCTTGCTGTGGGAGAAGTGCTTAGCTTTGGGTTCGATCTTGCGGTGTCCTTTCATAGTGACAGAAGGGGCAGCAAGGCACGTATTGTATTGTTGCCATCGAGGATAACAATATGGGGTTTTTATCATATTGCATGAAACTATCCGTCTACATCATGTCATCTTGCTTAAGGCGTTACTCTGTTTTTAACTTAATACTCTAGATGCATGCTGGATAGCGGTCGATGAGTGGAGTAATAGTAGTAGATGCAGGCAGGAGTCGGTCTACTTGTCTCGGACGTGATGCGTATATACATTATCATACCTAGATATTCTCATAACTATGCACAATTCTGTCAATTGCTCAACAGCAATTTGTTCACCCACCGTAGAATACTTATGCTCTTGAGAGAAGCCACTAGTGAAACCTATGGCCCCCGGGTCTCTTTCTCATCATATCAATCTCCATCACTTTATTACTGCTTTGCTTTTACTTTTCACTTTGCATCTCTATACCAAAAATACCAAAAATATTATTTATCATCTCTATCAGATCTCACTTTTGTAAGTGACCGTGAAGGGATTGACAACCCCTAAGCGCGTTGGTTGCGTTGAGCTATTGTTTTTGTGTAGGTACGAGGGACTCGCGCGTAGCCTCCTACTGGATTGATACCTTGGTTCTCAAAAACTGAGGGAAATACTTACGCTACTTTGCTACATCATCCTCTCCTCTTCGGGGAAATCCAACGCAGTGCTCAAGAGGTAGCAATGAGTTAATTACTTTGGTTGAATCTGATCCTTTTTATGGCTATGAATCTGAAACTGTTGTGGCACATCTTACTAAATTAAATGATTTAGCCACCTTGTTTACACGTGATGAGAAAACTCGCTATTACTTTATCCTTAAGTTGTTTCCGTTCTCATTAAAGGGTGATGCTAAAACATGGTTTAATTCTCTTGATCCTGGTTGTGTGCGTAGTCCCCGGGATATGATTTATTACTTCTCTGCTAAATATTTCCCCGCACATAAGAAACAAGCTGCCTTAAGGGAAATATATAATTTTGTGAAAATTGAAGAAGAGAGTCTCCCACAAACTTGGAGAGGCTTCTCCAATTACTTAATGCTTTTCGTGATCATCCTCTCAAGAAAAATGAAATACTTGATATCTTTTATAATGGACTAACCGATGCTTCCAGAGACTACCTGGATAGTTGTGCTGGTTGTGTTTTCAAGGAAAAAACTGTTGATCAAGTTGAATTGCTATTGAATAATATGTTGACAAATGAAAATAATTGGACACTTCCTGAACCAACTCCTAAGCCAACTCCTAAGAAAAGGGGCATTCTATTTCTCAGTCCTGAAGATATGCAAGAGGCAAAGAAATCTATGAAAGAAAAAGGTATTAAAGCTGGAGATGTTAAGAATTTACCACCTATTGAAGAAATTCATGGTCTTGATAACCCGACACAGGTAGTAAATGTAAATTCTCTCTATAGATTTGATAAATGTGAAATCCCATTTACTAAGTTTGCTAGCCAGTGCTTGGATGAGTTTGATGACTTTATGGTTAAACAAGAAAACTTGAATGCTTTTGTTGGTAGACAATTGAAACACAATGCTGATATGCTTGAACACTTGAGTGATTATATGGCTAATGTTAAAGGTGAACTTAAACTTATTAGTAAACATGCTTCTATGGTTACCACTCAAGTAGAACAAGTACTTAAAGCTCAGAATGATTTGCTCGATGAATTAAATAATAAGAAAAATGATAATGATGTTAGAGTTATGACTAGATGGGGTAAAATGACTCAGGAACTTTTGTATCCTGAGGGCCATCCCAAGAGAATTGAGCAATATTCTCAGAGAACTAATGTTGATGCACCTAGTCCTTCTAAAAGGAAGAACAAGAAAAATGATAGGACTTTGCATGCTTCTAGTGAACCTGTTGGTGACATACCTGAGAACCCCAATGATATTTCTATTTCTGATGCTGAAACACAATCTGGTAACGAACATGAACCTAGTGATAATGTTAATGATGATGTTCATGTTGATGCTCAACCTAGTAATGATAATGATGTATGATACGTCTCCAACGTATCTATAATTTTTGATTGCTCCATGCTATATTATCTACTATTTTGGACATTATTGGGCTTTATTATCCACTTTTATATTATTTTGGGACTAACCTATTAACCGGAGGCCCAGCCCAGAATTGTTGTTTTTTGCCTGTTTTAGGGTTTCGAAGAAAAGGAATATCAAATGGAGTCCAAACGGAATGAAACCTTCGGGAACGTGATTTTCGGAACGAACATGATCCAGGAGACTTGACCCTACGTCAAGCAACCAATAGGGAAGCCACGAGGTAGGGGGCGCGCCTACCCCCCCCCCCCAGGCACGCCCTCCACCCTCATGGGCCCCCTGTTGCTCCACCGACGTACTCCTTCCTCCTATATATACCTACGTACCACCAAACGATCAGATACGGAGCCAAAACCCTAATTCCACCGCCGTAACTTTCTGTATCCACGTGATCCCATCTTGCGGCCTGTTTCGGAGCTCCGCCAGAGGGGGCATCGATCACGGAGGGCTTCTACATCAACACCATAGCCCCTCCGATGAAGTGTGAGTAGTTTACCTCAGACCTACGGGTCCATAGTTAGTGGCTAGATGGCTTCTTCTCTCTTTTTGGATCTCAATACAATGTTCTCCCCCTCTCTTGTGGAGAACTATTCGATGTAATCTTCTTTTTGCGGTGTGTTTGTTGAGACCGATGAATTGTGGGTTTATGATCAAGTCTATCTATGAACAATATTTGAATCTTCTCTGAATTCTTTTATGTATGATTGGTTATCTTTGCAAGTCTCTTCGAATTATCAGTTTGGTTTGGCCTACTAGATTGATCTTTCTTGCAATGGGAGAAGTGCTTAGCCTTGGGTTCAATCTTGCGGTGTCCTTTCCCAGTGACAGTAGGGGCAGCAAGGCACGTATTGTATTGTTGCCATCGAGGATAACAAGATGGGGTTTTCATCATATTGCATGAGTTTATCCCTTTACATCATGTCATCTTGCTTAAGGCATTACTCTGTTTTCATTAACTTAATACTCTAGATGCATGCTGGATAGCGGTCGATGAGTGGAGTAATAGTAGTAGATGCAGGCAGGAGTCGGTCTACTTGTTTCGGATGTGATGCCTATATACATGATCATGCCTAGATATTCTCATAACTATGCTCAATTCTGTCAATTGCTCAACAGTAATTTGTTCACCCACCGTAGAATACTTATGCTCTCGAGAGAAGCCACTAGTGAAACCTATGGCCCCCGGGTCTATCTTCATCATATTAATCTCCCAATACTTAGTTATTTCTGTTGGAAATATGGCCTAGAGGCAATAATAAAATGATTATTATTATATTTCCTTTTTCATGATAATTGTCTATTACTCATGCTATAATTGTGTTATCCGGAAATCATAATACATGTGTGAATACATAGACCATAACATGTCCCTAGTGAGCCTCTAGTTAACTAGCTCGTTGATTAACAGATAGTCATGGTTTCCTGACTATGGACATTGGATGTCATTGATAACGGGATCACATCATTAGGAGAATGATGTGATGGACAAGACCCAATCCTAAGCATAGCACAAGATCGTGTAGTTCGTTTGCTAGAGCTTTTCCAATGTCAAGTATCATTACCTTAGACCATGAGATCGTGTAACTCCCGAATGCCGTAGGAGTCCTTTGGGTGTACCAAACGTCACAACGTAACTGGGTGACTATAAAGGTATACTACAGGTATCCCCGAAAGTATCTGTTGGGTTGACACGGATCGAGACTAGGATTTGTCACTCCGTATGATGGAGAGGTATCTATGGGCCCACTTGGTAATGCATCATCATAATGAGCTCAATGTGACCAAGTGTTTGGTCACGGGATCATGCATTACGGTACGAGTAAAGTGACTTGCCGGTAACGAGATTGACCGAGGTATTGGGATACCGACGATCGAATCTCCGGCAAGTAACGTACCGATTGAGAAAGGGTTTATTATTCATGCTAGAGGCAATAATAAAGTTATTATTTATTTCCTTATATCATGATAAATGTTTATTATTCATGCTAGAATTGTATTAAACGGAAACATAATACATGTGTGAATACATAGACAAACAGAGTGTCACTAGTATGCCTCTACTTGACTAGCTCGTTGATCAAAGATGGTTATGTTTCCTAACCATAGACATGAGTTGTCATTTGATTAACGGGATCACATCATTAGGAGAATGATGTGATTGACTTGACCCATTCCATTAGCTTAGCACTTGACGTTTAGTTTGTTGCTATTGCTTTCTTCATAACTTATACATGTTCCTATGACTATGAGATTATGCAACTCCCGTTTACCGGAGGAACACTTTGTGTGCTACCAAACGTCACAACGTAACTGGGTGATTATAAAGGTGCTCTACAGGTGTCTCTGAAGGTACTTGTTGGGTTGGCGTATTTCAAGATTAGGATTTGTCACTCTGATTGTCGGAGAGGTATCTCTGGGCCCTCTCGGTAATGCACATCACTCAAGCCTTGCAAGCATTGCAACTAATAAGTTAGTTGCGGGATGATGTATTACGGAACGAGTAAAGAGACTTGCCGGTAACGAGATTGAACTAGGTATTAAGATACCGACGATCGAATCTCGGGCAAGTAACATACCGATGACAAAGGGAACAACGTATGTTGTTATGCGGTCTGACCGATAAAGATCTTCATAGAACATGTAGGAGCCAATATGAGCATCCAGGTTCCGCTATTGGTTATTGACCGGAGACGTGTCTCGGTCATGTCTACATAGTTCTCGAACCCGTAGGGTCCGCACGCTTAAAGTTCGGTGACGATCGTAATTAGGGTTTTTGTGTTTTGATGTACCGAAGGTTTTTAGAAGTCCCGGATGTGATCACGGACATGACGAGGAGTCTTGAAATGGTCGAGACATAAAGATTGATATATTGGAAGCCTATATTTGGATATCGGAAACGTTCCGGGTGAAATCGGGATTTTACCGGAGTACCGAGGGGTTACCGAAACCCTCCCCCCCCC
>NC_041382.1:44566334-44594190 GCF_002162155.2 Triticum dicoccoides
CATGGGCCATAAGGGTGAAGAGGAGGGCCGGCCAGGGCAGGCCGCGCGCCCCCTCCCCCCTAGTCCGAATAGGACAAGGAAGGGGGGCGCCCCCCTTTCCTCTTTCTCCCTTCCGCCTTCCTTTTCCAACAAGGCAAGAGGTGGGAGTCCTACTCCTGGTGGGAGTAGGACTCCTCCAGGCGCACCCCTAGGGCCGGCCGCACCTCCCCCTCTCCCTCCTTTATATATGAGGGCAAGGGGGCACCCCATGACACACAAGTTGATCTTCGTGATCGTTCCTTAGCCGTGTGCGGTGCCCCCTTCCACCATATTCCACCTCGGTCATATCGTAGCGGTGCTTAGGCGAAGCCTTGTGTCGGTAGAACATCATCACCGTCATCACGCCGTCGTGCTGACGAAACTCTCCCTCAACGTTTTGCTGGATCGGAGCTCGAGGGACGTCACCGAGTTGAACGTGTGCAGAACTCGGAGGTGTCATACGTTCGGTACTTGGATCGGTCGGATCGGGAAGACGTACGACTACTTCCTCTATGTTGTGTCAACGCTTCCGTTGCCGGTCTACAAGGGTACATAGACAACACTCTCCCCTCTCGTTGCTATGCATCACCATGATCTTGCGTGTGCGTAGGAAAATTTTGAAATTACTACATTCCCCAACATTGGCATCCGAGCCTAGGTTTTATGCGTTGATGTTGTGCACGAGTAGAACACAAGTGAGTTGTGGGCGATATAAGTCATACTGCTTACCAGCATGTCACACTTTGGTTCGGCGGTATTGTTGGATGAAGCGGCCCGGACCAACATTACGCGTACGCTTACGCGAGACTGGTTCTACCGACGTGCTTTGCACACAGGTGGCTGGCGGGTGTCAGTTTCTCCAACTTTAGTTGAACCGAGTGTGGCTACGCCCGGTCCTTGCGAAGGTTAAAACATCACCAACTTGACAAACTATCATTGTGGTTTTGATGCGTAGGTAAGAACGGTTCTTGCTCAGCCCGTAGCAGCCACGTAAAACTTGCAACAACAAAGTAGAGGACGTCTAACTTGTTTTTGCAAGGCATGTTGTGATGTGATATGGTCAAGACATGATGCTAAATTTTATTGTATGAGATGATCATGTTTTGTAACCGAGCTATCGGCAACTGGCAGGAGCCATATGGTTGTCGCTTTATTGTATGCAATGCAATTGCGCTGTAATGCTTTACTTTATCACTAAGCGGTAGCGATAGTCGTGGAAGCATAAGATTGGCGAGACGACAACGATGCTACAATGGTGATCAAGGTGTCGCGCCGGTGACGATGGTGATCATGACGGTGCTTCGGAGATGGAGATCACAAGCACAAGATGATGATGGCCATATCATATCACTTATATTGATTGCATGTGATGTTTATCTTTTGTGCATCTTATCTTGCTTTGTTTGACGGCAGCATTATAAGATGATCTCTCACTAAATTTCAAGATAAAAGTGTTCTCCCTGAGTATGCACCGTTGCCAAAGTTCGTCGTGCCCAGACACCACGTGATGATCGGGTGTGATAAGCTCTACGTCCATCTACAACGGGTGCAAGCCAGTTTTGCACACGCAGAATACTCAGGTTAAACTTGACGAGCCTAGCATATGCAGATATGGCCTCGGAACACTGAGACCGAAAGGTCGAGCGTGAATCATATAGTAGATATGATCAACATAATGATGTTCACCATTGAAAGCTATTCCATTTCACGTGATGATCGGTTATGGTTTAGTTGATTTGGATCACGTGATCACTTAGATGATTAGAGGGATGTCTATCTAAGTGGGAGTTCTTAAGTAATATGATTAATTGAACTTTAATTTATCATGAACTTAGTCCTGGTAGTATTAGGATATCTGTGTTGTAGATCAATAGCTCGCGATGTTGCTCCCCATTTAATTTTTATATGTTCCTAGAGAAAACTAAGTTGAAAAATGTTAGTAGCAATGATGCGGATTGGATCCGTGATCTGAGGATTATCCTCATTGATGCACAGAAGAATTATGTCCTTGATGCACCGCTAGGTGACTAACCTATTGCAGGAGCAGATGCAAACGTTATGAACGTTTGGCTAGCTCAATATGATGACTACTTGATAGTTTAGTGCACCATGCTTAACAGCTTAGAATCGGGGCTTCAAAGACGTTTTGAACGCCATGGAGCATATAAGATGTTCCAAGAGTTGAAATTGGTATTTCATACTCATGCCCGTGTCGAGAGGTATGAGACCTCTGACAGTACTTTGCCTACAAGATGGAGGAGAATAGCTCAACCAGTGAGCATGTGCTCAGATTGTCTGAGTACTACAATTGCTTGAATCAAGTGGGAGTTAATCTTCCAGATAAGAGAGTAATTGACAAAGTTCTCTAGTCACTATCACCGAGTTACTAGAACTTAGTGATGAACTATAATATGCAAGGGATGAAAAAAGTAATTCCCAACCTCTTTGTGATGCTGAAATCGACGAAGGTAGAAATCAAGAAAAGCATCAAGTGTTGATGGTTGACAAAGACCACTAGTTTCAAAAAGGGCAAAGGGAAGAAAGGGAACTTCAAGAAGAATGGCAAGCAAGTTGTTGCTCAAGTGAAGAAGCCCAAGTCTGGACCTAAGCCTGAGACTGAGTGCTTCTACTGCAAAGGGACTGGTCACTAGAAGCGGAACTGCCCCAAGTATTTGGCGGATAAGAAGGATGGCGAGGTGAACAAAGGTATATTGGATATACATGTTATTAATGTGTACTTTACTAGTGTTTATAGCAACCCATCGGTATTTGATACTAGTTCAGTTGCTAAGAGTAGTAACTTAAAATAAGAGTTGCAGAATGAACAGAGACTAGTTAAGGGTGAAGTGACGATGTGTGTTGGAAATAGTTCCAAGAATGATATGATCATCATCGCACACTCCCTATACTTTCGGGATTAGTGTTGAACCTAAATAAGTGTTATTTGGTGTTTGCGTTGAGCATGAATATGATTTGATCATGTTTATTGCAATACGGTTATTCATTTAAGTTAAGAATAATTGTTATTCTGTTTACATGAATAAAACCTTCTATGGTTATACACCCAATGAAAATGGTTTGTTGAATCTCGATTGTAGTGATACACATATTCATAATATTGAAGCCAAAAGATGCAAAGTTAATAATGATAATGCAACTTATTTGTGGCACTGTCGTTTAGGTCATATTGCTGTAAAGCGCATGAAGAAAATCCATGCTGATGGGCTTTTGGAATCACTTGATTATGAATCAGTTGATGCTTGCGAACCATGCCTCATGGGCAAAGATGACTAAGACTCCGTTCTCTAGAACAATGGAGCGAGCAACTGACTTATTAGATATAATACATACTGATGTATGAGGTCAGATGAGTGTTGAGGCTCGCGGCGGGTATCGTTATTTTCTGACCTTCACAGATGATTTGAGCAGATATGGGTATATCTACTTAAAGAAACATAAGTCTGAAACATTTGAAAAGTTCAAAGAATTTCAGAGTGAAGTAGAAAATCAACGTAACAAGAAAATAAAGTTTCTACGATCTGATCGCAGAGGCGAATATTTGAGTTACGAGTTTGGTCTTCAATTAAAACAATGTGGAATAGTTTCACAAACTCATGCCACCTGGAACACCACGGCGTAATGGTGTGTCCGAACGTCATAACCGTACTTTATTTGATATAGTGCAATCTATGATGTCTCTTACCGATTTACCACTATCATTTTGGGGTTATGCATTAGAGACAGCTATATTCACGTTAAATAGGGCACCATCGAAATCTGTTGAGATGACGCCTTATGAACTGTGGTTTGGCAAGAAACCGAAGTTGCCATTTCTTAAAGTTTGGGGCGGCGATGCTTATGTGAAAAAGTTTCAAACTGATAAGCTTGAACCCAAATCGGAGAAGTGCATATTCATAGGATACCCAAATGAAATTGTTGGGTACACCTTCTATCACAGATCCAAAGGCAAATTTGTTGCTGAGAATAGATCCTTTCTAGAGAAGGAGCTTCTCTCGAAAGAAGTGAGTGGGAGGAAAGTAGAACTTGATGAGGTAACTGTACCTGCTCCATTATTGGAAAGTAGTTCATCACAGAAATCTGTTCCTGTGACTACTACACCAATTAGTGAGGAAGCTAATGATGATGATCATGTAACTTCAGATCAAGTTACTACCGGACCTCATAGGTAAACCAGAGTGAGATCCGCACTAGAGTGGTACGGTAATCCTGTTCTGGAGGTCATGACCATGACGAACCTACGACCTATGAGGAAGGGATGATGAGCCCAGATTCCGTGAAATGTCTTGAGGCCATAAAATCTGAGATAGGATCCATGTATGAGAACAAAGTGTGGACTTTGGTTGACTTGCCCGATGATCAGCAAGCCATAGAAAATAAATGGATCTTCAAGAGGAAGACGGACGCTGATAGTAGTGTTACTATCTACAAAGCTAGAATTGTCGCAAAAAGGTTTCTGACAAGTTCAAGGTGTTGACCACGATGAGAGTTTCTCACTCGTATCTATGCTTAAGTCTGTCCGAATCATGTTAGCAATTGCCGCATTTTATGAAATCTGGCAAATGGATAAACAAAATTGCATTCCTTAATGGATTTATTAAAGAAGAGTTGTATATGATGCAACCAGAAGGTTTTGTCAATCCTAAAGGTACTAACAAAATATGCAAGCTCCAGCGATCCATCTACGGACTGGTGCAAGCATCTCGGAGTTGGAATATACGCTTTGATAAGTTGATCAAAGCATATAGTTTTATACAGACTTGCGGTGAAGCTTGTATTTACAAGAAAGTGAGTGGGAGCACTACAACATTTCTGATAAGTATATGTGAATGACATATTGTTGATCGGAGATAGTGTAGAATTATTCCGCAAAGCATAAAGGAATGTTTGAAAGGAGTTTTTCAAAGAAAGACCTCGGTGAAGCTGCTTACATATTGAGCATCAATATCTATAGAGATAGATCAAGACACTTGATAAGTTTTTCAATGAGTACATACCTTGACAAGATTTTGAAGTAGTTCAAAATGGAACAGTCAAAGAAGGAGTTCTTGCCTGTGTTACAAGGTGTGAAGTTGAGTAAGACTCAAAAACCCGACCACGGCAGAAGATAGAGAGAAAATGAAAGTCATTCCCTATGCCTCAGCCATAGGTTCTGTAAAGTATGCCATGCTGTGTACCAGACCTATTGTATACCCTGCCCTGAGTTTGGCAAGGGAGTACAATAGTGATCTAGGAGTAGATCACTAGACAGCGGTCAAAATTATCCTTAGCGGAATAAGGATATGTTTCTCGATTATGGAGGTGACAAAAAGGTTCGTCGTAAAGGGTTATGTCGATGCAAATTTTGACACTGATCCAGATGACTCTAAATCTCAATCTGGATACATATTGAAAGTGGGAGCAATTAGCTAGAGTAGCTCCGTGCAGAGCATTGTTGACATAGAAATTTGCAAAATACTTACGGATCTGAATGTGGCAGACCCGTTGACTAAACTTCTCTCACAAGCAAAACATGATCACACCTTAGTACTCTTTGGGTGTTAATCACATAGCGATGTGAACTAGATTATTGACTCTAGTAAACCCTTTGGGTGTCAGTCACATGTCGATGTGAACTATGGGTGTTAATCACATGGTGATGTGAACTATTGGTATTAAATCACATGGCGATGTGAACTAGATTATTGACTCTAGTGCAAGTGGGAGACTGAAGGAAATATGCCCTAGAGGCAATAATAAATTTATTATTTATTTCCTTATATCATGATAAATGTTTATTATTCATGCTAGAATTGTATTAACCGGAAACATAATACATGTGTGAATACATAGACAAACAGAGTGTCACTAGTATGCCTCTACTTGACTAGCTCGTTGATCAAAGATGGTTATGTTTCCTAACCATAGACATGAGTTGTCATTTGATTAACTGGATCACATCATTAGGAGAATGATGTGATTGACTTGACCCATTCCATTAGCTTAGCACTTGATCGTTTAGTTTGTTGCTATTGCTTTCTTCATAACTTATACATGTTCATATGACTATGAGATTATGCAACTCCCGTTTACCGGAGGAACACTTTGTGTGCTACCAAATGTCACAACGTAACTGGGTGATTATAAAGGTGCTCTACAGGTGTCTCTGAAGGTACTTGTTGGGTTGGCGTATTTCAAGATTAGGATTTGTCACTCCGATTGTCGGAGAGGTATCTCTGGGCCCTCTCGGTAATGCACATCACTCAAGCCTTGCAAGCATTGCAACTAATAAGTTAGTTGCGGGATGATGTATTACGGAACGAGTAAAGAGACTTGCCGTTAACGAGATTGAACTAGGTATTAAGATACCGACGATCGAATCTCGGGCAAGTAACATACCGATGACAAAGGGAACAACGTATGTTGTTATGCGGTCTGACCGATAAAGATCTTCGTAGAATATGTAGAAGCCAATATGAGCATCCAGGTTCCGCTATTGGTTATTGACCGGAGACGTGTCTCGGTCATGTCTACATAGTTCGCAAACCCGTAGGGTCCGCACGCTTAAAGTTCGATGATGATCGTAATTAGGGTTTTTGTGTTTTGATGTATCGAAGGTTGTTCGGAGTCCCGGATGTGATCACGGACATGACGAGGAGTCTCGAAATGGTCGAGGCATAAAGATTGATGTATTGGAAGCCTATATTTGGATATCGGAAACATTTCGGGTGAAATCGGGATTTTACCGGAGTACCGGGGGGTTACCGGAACCCCCCGGGGGGTTATTGGGCCTACATGGGCCATAAGGGTGAAGAGGAGGGCCGGCCAGGGCAGGCCGCCCCCTAGTCCGAATAGGACAAGGAAGGGGGGGCCGCGCCCCCCTTTCCTCTTTCTCCCTTCCCCCTTCCTTTTCCAACAAGGCAAGAGTAGGACTCCTCCAGGCGCACCCCTAGGGCCAGCCGCACCTCCCCCTCTCCCTCCTTTATATACGGGGGCAAGGGGGCACCCCATGACACACAAGTTGATCTTCGTGATCGTTCCTTAGCCATGTGCGGTGCCCCCTTCCACCATATTCCACCTCGGTCATATCGTAGCGGTGCTTAGGCGAAGCCCTGCGTCGGTAGAACATCATCACCGTCATCACACCGTCATGCTGACGAAACTCTCCCTCAATGTTTTGCTGGATCGGAGCTCGAGGGACGTCACCGAGTTGAACGTGTGCAGAACTCGGAGGTGCCGTACGTTCGGCACTTGGATCGGTCGGATCGGGAAGACGTACGACTACTTCCTCTATGTTGTGTCAACGCTTCCGTTGCCGGTCTACGAGGGTACGTAGACAACACTCTCCCCTCTCGTCGCTATGCATCACCATGATCTTGCGTGTGCGTTGGAAAATTTTGAAATTACTACGTTCCCCAACATAGGGTTGGAAACCCTAGGGGTGGGGGCGCCCCACCTGACTTGGGGGGCAAGTCCCCCCTTGGCCGCCGCCCCCTTGGAGATGGGATCTCCTAGGGACGGCGCCCCCCTAGGGGCCCTATATATAGTGGGGGGAGGGAGGGCAGCCGCACCCAAGTCCCTGGCGCCTCCCTCTCCCCTCGTAACACCACTCCCTCTCGTTGGAGCTTGGCGAAGCCCTGCCGAGATCACCGCTGCTTCCACCACCACGCCGTCGTGCTGCTGGATCTCCATCAACCTCTCCTTCCCCTTGCTGGATCAAGAAGGAGGAGACGTCTTCCCCAACCGTACGTGTGTTGAACGCGGAGGTGCCGTCCGTTCGGCACTAGGATCTTCGGTGATTTGGATCACGACGAGTACGACTCCCTCAACCTTGTTCTCTTGAACGCTTCCGCTCGCGATCTACAAGGGTATGTAGATGCACTCCTCTCCCTCGTTGCTAGATGACTCCATAGACTGATCTTGGTGATGCGTAGAAAATTTTAAAATTCTGCTATGTTCCCCAACAATTTCCTTTGCTTTTACTTTGCTTTTATTTTACTTTGCATCTTTATCATAAAAATACCAAAAATATTGTCTTATCATATCTATCAGATCTCACTCTCATAAGTGGCCATGTAGGGATTGACAACCCGTTATCGCGTTGGTTGCGAGGATTTATTTGTTTTGTGCGGGTATGAGGGACTGGCGCGTAGCCTCCTACTGGATTGATACCTTGGTTCTCAAAAACTGAGGAAAATACTTACGCTACTTTGTTGCATCATCCCTTCCTCTTCGGGGAAAACCAACAAAGTGCTCAAGAGGTAGCAAGAAGGATTTCTAGCACCGTTGTTGGGGAGGTCTACGCAAAAGTCAATATACCAAGTACCCATCACATACCCTTATCTCCCGCATTACATTTTTTGCCATTTGCCTCTCGTTTTCCTCTCCCCCACTTCACCCTTGCCGTTTTATTCGCCCTCTCTCTCTATACTCCCTCTCTTTCTCTATTTGCCTCTTTTTTCCCGCTTACTTTTTGGGACAATGAAAGTATACCGCTCAAAATATTATTTGTCTCTATTTCAAAATCGAGCTCTGGCACCTCTACAAATCCCTGCTTCCTGATACGTCTCCAACGTATCTATAATTTTTTATTGTTCCATGCTATTATATTATCTGTTTTGGGTGTTTATGGGCTTTATTATGCACTTTTATATTATTTTTGGGACTAACCTATTAACCCAAAGCCCAGTGCCAGTTTCTGTTTTTCCTTGTTTTAGAGTATCGCAGAAAAGGAAAATCAAACGGAGTCCAATTGACCTGAAACTTCACGGAACTCATTTTTGGACCAGAAGAAGCCCACGGAGTATCGGAGTTGGACCAGGAGAGTCCCGGGTAGCCCACGAGGGTAGGGGCACGCCCCCCTGCCTCGTGGACAGCCCAGAGGTCCATCGACGTACTTCTTCCTCCCATATATACCCATATACCCTAAAAACTTCGGGGATTAGAATAGATCGGGAGTTCCGCCGCCAGAAGCCTCCATAGCCACCGAAAACTAATCTAGACCCGTTCCGGCACCCTGTCGGAGGGGGCAATCCCTCTCCGGTGGCCATCTTCATCATCCCGGCGCTCTCCATGACGAGGAGGGAGTAGTTCTCCCTTGGGGCTGAGGGTATGTACCAGTAGCTATGTGTTTGATCTCTCTCTCTCGTGTTCTTGAGGTGGCACGATCTTGATGTATCGCGAGCTTTGCTATTATAGTTGGATTTTATGATGTTTCTCCCCCTCTACTCTCTTGTAATGGATTGAATTTTCCCTTTGAAGTTATCTTATCGGATTGAGTCTTTAAGGATTTGAGAACACTTGATGTATGTCCTGCGTGGGATACCCGTGGTGACAATGGGGTATTCTATTGATCCACTTGATGTATGTTTTGGTGATCAACTTGCGGGTTCCGCCAATGAACCTATGCATAGGGGTTGGCACACGTTTTCGTCTTGACTCTCCGGTAGAAACTTTGGGGCACTCTTTGAGGTTCTATGTGTTGTTTGAATAGACGAATCTGAGATTGTGTGATGCATATCGTATAATCATACCCACGGATACTTGAGGTGACATTGGAGTATCTAGGTGACTGATGTCTACTACACAACCTTCTTCTTGTAGACTTTGTTGGGCCTCCAAGTGCAGAGGTTTGTAGGACAGGAGCAAATTTCCCTCAAGTGGATGACCTAACGTTTATCAATCCGTAGGAGGCGTAGGATGAAGATGGTCTCTCTCAAGCAACCCTGCAACCAAATAACAAAGAGTCTCTTGTGTCCCCAACACACCCAATACAATGGTAAATTGTATAGGTGCACTAGTTCGGCGAAGAGATGGTGATACAAGTGCAATATGGATAGTAGATAAAGGTATTTGTAATCTGAAATTATAAAAACAGCAAGGTAACTAATGGTAAAAGTGAGCGTAAACGGTATTGCAATGCGTGGAAATAAGGCCTAGGGTTCATACTTTCACTAGTATAAGTCCTCTCAACAATAATAACATAATTGGATCATATAACTATCCCTCAACATGCAACAAAGAGTCACTCCAAAGTCACTAATAGCGGAGAACGAACGAAGAGATTATGGTAGGGTACGAAACCACGTCAAAGTTATTCTTTCCAATCAATCTGTTGGGCTATTCCTATAAGTGTCACAAACAGCCCTAGAGTTCGTACTAGAATAACACCTTAAGACACAAATCAACCAAAACCCTAATGTCACCTAGATACTCCAATGTCACCTCAAGTATCTGTGGCTATGATTATACGATATGCATCACACACTCTCAGATTCATCTATTCAACCAACACATAGGACCTCAAAGAGTGCCCCAAAGTTCTACCGGAGAATCACAACAAAAACGTGTGCCAACCCCTATGCATAGGTTCATGGGCGGAACCCGCAAGTTGATCACCAAAACATACATCAAGTGAATCACGTGGTATCCCATTATCACCACAGATACGCACGGCAAGACATACATCAAGTGTTCTCAAATCTTTAAAGACTCAATCCGATAAGATAACTTCAAAGGGGAAACTCAATCCATTACAAGAGAGTAGAGGGGGGAAGAAACATCATAGGATCCAAATATAATAGCAAAGCTCGCGATACATCAAGATCATATCACCTCAAGAACACGAGAGAGAGAGAGAGATCAAACACATAGCTACTGGTACATACCCTCAGCCCCGAGGGAGAACTACTCCCTCCTCGTCATGGAGAGCACCGGGATGATGAAGATGGCCACTAGAGAGGGATTCCCCCTCCGGCAGGGTGCCGGAACGGGTCTAGATTGGCTTTCGGTGGCTACGGAGGCTTCTGGCGGCGGAACTCCCGATCTATTGTGCTCTTCGATGCTTTTAGGGTATATGGAGATATATAGGCGGAAGAAGTACGTCAGGGGGCCACGAGGGGCCCACGAGGGTGGAGGGCGTGCCCGGGGGGTGGGCGCGCTCCCTGCCTCGTGACCTCCTCGCGGATCCCCCGACGTGCACTCCAAGTCTTCTAGGCTTCTTTCCTTCCAAAAATGAGTTCCATGAAGTTTCAGGTCAATTGGACTCTGTTTGATTTTCCTTTTCTTCGAAACCCTAAAACAGGGTAAAAACAGAAACTGGCACTGGGCTCTGGGTTAATAGGTTAGTCCCAAAAATGATATAAAAGTGTATAATGAAGCCCATAAACATTCAAAACAGTAGATAATATAGCATGGAGCAATCAAAAATTATAGATACGTTGGAGATGTATTGGTGACATTAGGGTTTTGGTTGATTTGTGTCTTAAGGTGTTATTCTAGTACGAACTCTAGGGCTGTTTGTGACACTTATAGGAATAGCCCAACGGATTGATTGGAAAGAATAACTTTGAGGTGGTTTCGTACCCTACCATAATATCTTTGTTTGTTCTCCGCTATTAGTGACTTTGGAGTGACTCTTTGTTGCATGTTGAGGGATGGTTATATGATCCAATTATGTTATTATTGTTGAGAGGACTTGCACTAGTGAAAGTATGAACCCTAGGCCTTGTTCAATGCATTGCAATACCGTTTGTGCTCACTTTTATCATTAGTTACCTTGTTGTTTTTATATTTTCAGATTACAAAAACATATATCTACCATCCATATTGCACTTGTATCACCATCTCTTCGCCGAACTAGTGCACAAGGTTGTCAGAATCGTGATTCTATTGTATGATTCTACGACTTTACGATCCAAACTAACCCCTCCGATTCTACGACTTTAGTCTCTAGAATCTACGTTTCTACGATCCTGATAGTGAAGATTCTACGATTTGCGATCCTACCATCGGAGCTCCGATTCGATTCAGAATCACGATTCTGACAACCTTGGGTGCACCTATACAATTTACCATTGTATTGGGTGTGTTGGGGACACAAGAGACTCTCTGTTGTTTGGTTGCAAGGTTGTTTGAGAGAGACCATCTTCATCCTACGCCTCCTACGGATTGATAAACCTTAGGTCATCCACTTGAGGGAAATTTGCTACTGTCCTACAGACCTCTGCACTTGGAGGCCCAACAATGTCTACAAGAAGAAGGTTGTGTAGTAGACATCAAGCTCTTTTTTGGCGCCGTTGCTGGGGAGTTGAGTGCTTGAAGGTATACCTTTAGATCTTGCAATTGAATCTTTTTGTTTCTTGTTTTATCACTAGTTTAGTTTATAAAAGAAAATCAAAAAAATATGGAATTGAGTTTGCCTCATACGCTTCATCTTTTTAATATCTTTCGTGACAATGATGGAAAGGAAAATTGTGCTCAAGTGCTAGAAGAAGAAGTCTATAAAATGTTTGGCAGTAAATCTTTGAATGATGAGCATGATTGCAATGTTGTTAGTATGAATTCTTTGAATATCCATGATGCTAATGGTATGCAAAGACACAAGCTTGGGGATGCTATGTTTGATGAAGATGATATTTTTTGTTCCCCAAGTCTTGATGAGCAAATTTATTTGATAGCATGCCTCCTATTTATGATGATTATATTGATGAAAGTGGATTTGGAGAGGTCATGACTTTATTCAGTAATGATTCCACTATTTCGAAAGAGGTTCCAATTGATTATGAGAACAAAGCTGCTATCTATGATGATTATTGTGATGACATGTATGGTATAAAGAATAATGATAAACATGAAACTCGTCATCATGATTTTAGTTTTCAATTGGATTATGCCTCACATGATAGTTATTTTGTTGAGTTTGCTCCCACTATTATGAATGAGAAGAATTTTCCTTATGTGGAGAGTAATAAAATTTCTATGCTTGTAGATCATGAAAAGAATGCTTTAGGTGCTGGTTATATTGTTGAATTCATTCATGATGCTACTGAAAATTATTATGAGGGAGGAATATATGCTTGTAGGAATTGCAATAATATCAAGTTTCCTCTCTATGTGCTTAAAGTTTTGAAGTTATGCTTGTTTTACCTCCCTATGCAAGTTGATTCTTGTTCCCACAAGTTGTTTGCTCACAAAATCCCTATGCATAGGAAGAGGGTTAGACTTAAATGTGCTAGTCATATTCTTCATCATTCTCTCTTTATGTTTCAATTCTTATCCTTTATGTGAGCATCATTGAAATCAACATGCCTAGCTAGGGGCGTTAAACGATAGCGCTTGTTGGGAGGCAACCCAACTTTATTTTTGTTCCTTGCTTTTTTTTCCTGTTTAGTAATAAATAATTAATCTAGCCTCTGTTTAGATGTGGTTTTATGTTTTAATTAGTGTTTGTGCCAAGTAGAACCTTTGGGAAGACTTGGGTGAAGTCTTTGCTATCATGCTGTAAAAAACAGAAACTTTAGCGCTCATGAGATTTGCTGCCATTTTTTATCGGAGAGTGCTATTTAGTTAATTATTTTTGCAGATGGTTAATAGATAAATTCCTCACGTCCAGAAATTTATTTTAGAATTTTTGAGGTTCCAGAAGTTTGTGTTAGTTACAGATTACTACAGACTGTTCTGTTTTTGACAGATTCTGTTTTTCGTGTGTTGTTTGCTTATTTTGATGAATCTATGGCTTGTAAAATAGTTTATAAACCATAGAAAAGTTGGAATATAGTAGGTTTAACACCAATATAAATAAAGAATGAGTTCATTACAGTACCTTGAAGTGGTGTTTTGTTTTCTTTCGCTAACGGAGCTTACGAGTTTTCTGTTAAGTTTTGTGTTGTGAAGTTTTCAAGTTTTGGGTAAAGATTCGATGGACTATGGAATAAGGAGTGGCAAGATCCTAAGCTTGGGGATGCCCAAGGCACCCCAAGGCAATATTCAAGGACAACATAGAGCCTAAGCTTGGGGATGCCCCGGAAGGCATCCCCTCTTTCGTCTTCGTTCATCGGTAACTTTACTTGGAGCTATATTTTTATTCGGCACATGATATGTGTTTTGCTTGTAGCATCATTTTATTTTATTTTGTTTTTCTTGCTGTTTGAATAAAATACTGAGATCTGAAATTATGAAATGTTAGAGAGTCTTCACATAGTTGCATCATTATTCGACTACTCATTGAACTTCACTAATATCTTTTGGAGTAGTTTGTCATTTGCTCTAGTACTTCACTTATATCGTTTTAGAGCACGGTGGTGGTTTTATTTTATAGAAATAGATGAACTCTCATGCGTCACTTATATTATTTTTAGAGTCCTAAACAGCATGGTAATTTGCTTTGGTTATGAATTTAGTCCTAATATGATGGGCATCCAAGAGGGATATAATAAAAACTTTCATATAAAGTGCATTGAATACTATGAGAATTTTGATACTTGATGATTGTTTTGAGATATGAGGATGGTAATATTAGAGTCATGCTAGTGAGTAGTTGTGAATTTGAGAGATACTTGTGTTAAAGTTTATGATTCCCGTAGCATGCACGTATGGTGAACCATTATGTGATGAAGTCGGAGCATGATTTGTTTATTGATTGTCCTCCTTATGAGTGGCGGTTGGGGACGAGCGATGGTCTTTTCCTACCAATCTATCCCCCTAGGAGCATGCGCGTAGTACTTTGTTTCGATAACAAATAGATTTTTGCAATAAGTATGTGAGTTCTTTATGACTAATGTTGAGTCCATGGATTATACGCACTCTCACCCTTCCACCATTGCTAGCCTCTCTAGTACCACGCAACTTTCACCGGTACCATATATCTTCCTCAAAACAGCCACCATGCCTACCTATTATGGCATTTCCATAGCCATTCCAAGATATATTGCCATGCAACTTTCCACCGTTCCGTTATTATGACACGCTCCATCATTGTCATAATGCTTTGCATGATCATGTAGTTGACATCGTATTTGTGGCAAAGCCACCGTTCATAATTCTTTCATACATGTCACTCATGAGTCATTGCACATCCCGGTACACCGCCGGAGGCATTCATATAGAGTCATATCTTGTCCTAAGTATCGAGTTGTAATTCTTGAGTTCTAAGAAAATAAAAGTGTGATGATCATCATTATTAGAGCATTGTCCCTGTGAGGAAAGGATGATGGAGACTATGATTCCCTCACAAGTCAGGATGAGACTCCGGATGAAAAAAAGAGAGGCCAAAGAAGCCCAAATAAAAAAACAGGCCATAAAAAGAGAAGGCCCAAATAAAAAATAAAAAAATTTAAAAAATGAGAGAAAAAGAGAGAAGAGGCAATGCTACGATCCTTTTACAACACTTGTGCTTCAAAGTAGCACCATGATCTTCATGATAGAGAGTCTCCTATGTTGTCACTTTCATATACTAGTGGGAATCTTTCATTATAGAACTTGGCTTGTATATTCCAATGATGGGCTTTCTCAAAATGCCCTAGGTCTTCGTGAGCAAGCAAGTTGGATGCACACCCACTTAATTTCTTTTTGAGCTTTCATACACTTATAGCTCTAGTGCATCCGTTGCATGGCAATCCCTACTCACTCACATTGATATCTATTGATGGGCATCTCCATAGCCCATTGATACGCCTAGTTGATGTGAGACTATCTTCTCCCTTTTTGTCTTCTCCACAACCACCCTTCTATTCCACATATAGTGCTATATCCATGGCTCACGCTCATGTATTGCGTGAAGATTGAAAAGGTTTGAGAACATCAAAACTATGAAACAATTGCTTGGCTTGTCATCAGGGTTGTGCATGATTTAAATACTTTGTGTGCTGAAGATGGAGCATAGCCAGACTATATGATTCTGTAGGGATAGCTTTCTTTGGCCATGTTATTTTGAGAAGACATGATTGCTTAGTTAGTATGCTTGAAGTATTATTATTTGTATGTCAATATAAAACTTTTGTCTTGAATCTTATGGATCTGAACATTCATGCCAAAATGAAGAGAATTACTTAGAGAAATATGTTAGGTAGCATTCCACATCAAAAATTCTGTTTTATCATTTACCTACTCGAGGATGAGCAGCAATTATGATGTTTCTCCCCCTCTACTCTCTTGTAATGGATTGAGTTTTCCCTTTGAAGTTATCTTATCAGTTTGAGTCTTTAAGGATTTGAGAACACTTGATGTATGTCTTGCGTGGGATACCCGTGGTGACAATGGGGTATTCTATTGATCCATTTGATGTATGTTTTGGTGATCAACTTGCGGGTTCCGCCCATGAACCTATGCATAGGGGTTGGCACACGTTTTCGTCTTGACTCTTCGGTAGAAACTTTGGGGCACTCTTTGAGGTTCTATGTGTTGGTTGAATAGATGAATCTAAGATTGTGTGATGAATATCGTATAATCATACCCACGGATACTTGAGGTGACATTGGAGTATCTAGGTGACATTAGGGTTTTGGTTGATTTGTGTCTTAAGGTGTTATTCTAGTACGAACTCTAGGGCTGTTTGTGACACTTATAGGAATAGCCCAACGGATTGATTGGAAAGAATAATTTTGAGGTGGTTTCGTACCCTACCATAATCTCTTCGTTTGTTCTCCGCTATTAGTGACTTTGGAGTGACTCTTTGTTGCATGTTGAGGGATAGTTATATGATCCAATTATGTTATTATTGTTGAGAGGACTTGCACTAGTGAAAGTATGAACCCTAGGCCTTATTTCAACGCATTGCAATACCGTTTGTGCTCACTTTTATCATTAGTTACCTTGTTATTTTTATATTTTCAGATTACAAAAACATATATCTACCATCCATATTGCACTTGTATCACCATCTCTTCGCCGAACTAGTGCACCTATACAATTTATCATTGTATTGGGTGTGTTGGGGACACAAGAGACTCTCTGTTATTTGGTTGCAGGGTTGTTTGAGAGAGACCATCTTCATCCTACGCCTCCTACGGATTGATAAACCTTAGGTCATCCACTTGAGGGAAATTTGCTACTGTCCTACAAACCTCTGCACTTGGAGGCCCAACAACGTCTACAAGAAGAAGGTTGTGTAGTAGACATCAAGCTCTTTTCTGGCGCCGTTGCCGGGGAGGTGAGTGCTTGAAGGTATATCTTTAGATCTTGCAATCAAATCTTTTTTTCTTGTTTTATCACTAGTTTAGTTTATAAAATAAAATCAAAAAATGGAATTGAGTTTGCCTCATACGCTTCATCTTTTTAATATCTTTCGTGAGAATGAGGGAAAGGAAAATTGTGCTCAAGTGCTAGTAGAAGAAGTCTATAAAATGTTTGGCACTAAATCTTTGAATGATGATCATGATTGCAATGTTGTTAGTATGAATTCTTTGAATATCCATGATGCTAATGATATGCTCACTACAATAGCTTAGTTGGCTATGTTTAGTATAATATATTTAAGGTTTAGTTATTTATTAGTAGTTCCGATGATTATGTTTTTGATGCTTATGTTCACTGTAATATATATATATATGTGTGTGTGTGTGTGTATGGGCAGCAGCTTAGTTGGCGGTGGAGAAGCTCATAGTTTAGTTATTTATTAGTACCGAAGCTCACTGCAACATGTTCTGTAGGCATGTGCTGTTAGTTGATTGAGGCAATGTAGATGCTAATTTTTAATTGAGGCAGTATAGGTTGCAGTTGAAGTAGCATTGTTTAGTTGGCCACATGTATAGGTTGTAGTTCTTATGTTGTTAGTTGATTTTTTAAAAGTGCCCTTTCATAATGGTAATTCTTCTGAGAGTAACAATATAAGTGTTTGCTATATTGCAGGAAGCTGTCAATTTTGGTTTCCTTGCTTGGGTTGACCCAGAGTGGCCTCCCACAATGCAAAATGCATTGTTGAAGCTTTGGGAAATGTTTAAAGACAGCAAGACTGCTAGGAGGAAGGATAACCCATAAAGTTCACTTACTATCCACCACCTTAAGAAGAGAAAAGGAATCTGGATGCCAACTATGACAAACTAGTTGAAGATGTCCATCAGCTTCTCAGTGCCCAGGAGGACAGGGTGTTGGATTTAAGCTATGTGCAGGCTAAGGAGAAGAGAGCTGACGTTGCCACTGCATCAGTTGTGGCTGCCATGAAGAATGAGATGGAGAAGAAAGAGGCAGAGAACTTCAAGATGCAAGAGAAGTACAAAGTGCTGATGAACCTGGTAGAGGCTCAAGGCAGTGTCATTAGGAACCTGAAGACGAATCATTTGAAAGAGAAGGAAAAGCTAGCTGAAGGCAACAACAATTTAAAGATTCAGGTTGATGAGCTCACCCAGTCTGTCAAAGAACTAACAGAAGAGAATGTGCAGTTCAAGAAGGGGGCTAGAGAAGAGCAAAGAGAAGCTGAAGTTGATCCATGACATCTTGAAGGAATGAGGTAGATGAAGATGATCTGGGTAGATGAAGCAGAGCATACCTATCATGATATAAGTTGCTTTGATAAAAGGCTTTGCTAATCTTTTGTGAAGGGTGGTTTAGTTAAGTGTAATGTATGGATGTAGTAGTTGTGAACAATGTTGAACTCCACTATGCTATGGTCTTTAGCTAATGTTGTAAGAATCTAGTAATTATGGTCGTAAGAATCTATGATTATGTTGAACTCCAGTATGCTATGTTATTTAGCTAATGCTCAAGTTATATTTGGTTTGTTCAAAAGTGCCAAATGAGCATTGAGTTGTTTCACAAATGCCAAATGAACAACACAAAAAGCATTGAGTTGTTCACAAGTGCCAAATGACCAAATATTGCAGATATTGCAGGCATAATATGTTGATAGGAGCATGATATGTCCACAAATGACCAGAGAATACATGGTTTGTAGCACAAATAACTTAGTTCACATCAGACTCAACTTAGTACTCCATTAGAACATACATCAGTTTTGTAGCACAACTAACTTAGTTCACATCTTCTGGTACTCCATCAGACCAAAATAGCAACATTCTCTCACTCAAGTGTTGCCACTAGCAGTAAAGAATGACATTGAGCGAGTGTAATTCCCTGGGACACTTGAAGGAGCACCAGAAGTAGAAGGACCAGAAGATGAAGCTCCTGCAGCAAATCTTGGGGCAGTGAAAGGCCTTGCAAATCTTGCACTTGCACTAGCTGACACTCTAGCAGATCTTGAAGTAGATCTTGCAGTAGCAGATCTAGTAGTAGCAGATCTTGCACTAGCAGATCTTGCAGTAGCAGATCTTGCACTAGCAGATCTTGTTGGTGGCTGTTGTGATCCTGATGGAGTATCTTCATTCCTTGATCTTGCAGGTGCCTAAACATACAAGGAACCATGCTAGTTAGTCACAAAGGTTTAGCACAAAAAACATAGAAGGAAAGAAGACCAATTAGCAAGTAAAATTCAAAAGGGTTTACCACATGCTTGTTTTTCCTCATAGCCAACTCTGGTCGCAACTGTTGCTTGCAGTTTGTGTACCTATGGCCTTGGAGCCCACAGTTGTTGCATGTTATAGTGGCCATTCTTGAACTGTCCTTTGGTTTTGGAACCTCAAATCTGCCCTTTATTCTCTTCTCTTTCCTTCTCCCCTTCTTCACATGAAATTTGGGTGGCTCTATGTCTGGTCCACTTGTCCTTGTCCAATCATGTTCACCAGGAACTGGATATATCATTGGTTCATATGCAGCAAGGTAAAAAGGTTTTTTGAAGAAATTGCGGACATGGTCCTCTGGAAATCTTTTTGCCTTGTTAATTGCTGATATTGCATGGTTGCATGGTATGCCAATCAGGTCCCACTTTCTGCAGCCACATGTATAAACTTCCAAGTTTACAGCATGTGTTTGCTGCCCACTGGTCACTTGCCAAAGATTTACACCAGCTTGTATAGGTTTGCAGAATCTGGCCCTTTCCTTTTCCTCCTCAAGCTTCTCAGCATAATGTGGTGTGATCTCCCACAGAGATGCATTTTCTCTCTCTCTCTCTCTGTTTCTATGCCACCTCACCATCTTCTTGTCCTTAATACCATCAATCATGGTCCTAATAGGTTTTTTCCTAAAATCTAGGATGTACTTGTTGAACACCTCAGACAGGTTGTTAACAACCAAGTCTGTCTTGCAGTTAGTGTCAAAAGCATGCCTAGCCCATGTGTGCTTAGGTATTCCACTTAGTCACTTCCAAGCTTCCTCACTCTCATTTTTCAAGTCATTCATGGCAATGTTAAAGTTGTGTTGGTTATAAGCATAGCTGGCATTATACATGCATTTCTTAAGATCTTCCCCCCTAAACCCAGCATTCTGGAAATTTGCATAAAGGTGCCTAAGGCAAAATCTTTGATGACAGTTTGGAAAAACTTGGTTTACTACATTTAGTAGCCCCTGTTCACATAGCATGCTAGACTTAGTTGTTGTACTACTACATCTAGAACATAACATGCTAATGCAGAAGAACATAAAAGCAAGAACATAACAGAAAGATGCATGCATATCTTCTGTCTATCAGACATGATAGTATAAGGCCCAAATTGCCAACTTCTCCTCCTAGACATATCTTCAGTTCGTCTAGAAACCAACACCAGTTAGCTGTGTCCTCTTGTCCAACAACAGCAAATGCAAGTGGGAAAATATTATTATTCCCATATCTTTCAGTGGCAGCTAGGATTTGAGCACCAGTGGTGAGCTTAATAAAGCATCCATCAACAATTGTTGTTGCAACCAAAGAACAATTTAAACTTCTACAAAGCATTACTAAACTATATATTACAAAGCATTACTAAACTATATATTTAAGTATAAAGAACTATAAAGCACCACTACATCAATTGAGAAAGAACTATAAAGCATTACTAACCAATGAATGGTCTGCATGCATTGAGAAAACACTCCCTTGCTCCATTTATGCAGAAGAACATAGTATGAAACCTTGGTCCTGAATATGGTATTTTTGTAATTGGTTTTGGAGTAACTGTTGCAACTAAAACTCTACTACCATGGTTTGTATCCATGATGGTCTGAGCATAATCCCTAAGCCTGGGATACTGTTTCTTGTGCTCTCCTAGCACAGCTTCCACAGCAAGGTTTTTGGCCCTATAGGCCATGTGCCTTGGCACATCAACACCATACTTCTCATTGCAGTTGTCAATCAGAGTGTGTATGTTGGTGGTTGGATCAGACCTGAACAATGACTCATAGGTCTTTGCAAGCCACTTGGCACTAATCCTAGATGTCTCAATGCTGCTAGGGCAAGTGTGCTCCAGCCTTATTTTCTTAATAGCAAAAGTCTTCTCCCCTTTGATAACTGCAGCAACTATGCAAAACTGGTAGTGCTCTTGCTTACAATAGGCAATGATCCTTTGGTCTGAATTTCTGTGATACCTAAAGTCTCTGGCATGTGCGATGTGCAAGCTCAACAAAGCATCTTTGAATTGCCGCTGATTCTTAAAGCACATGTACAGATATAACTGCTGATGTGGTTGCTCAAGTTTGTCATTGTACCAGATCCTTATACGGCAATCAGGCCGTTTTGCAACACTTAGGCTTAGAGTTAGCACTGCATGATAAAAAAAGGTGACTAGTGGTACTGATTCGTCACAACGTGTCAAAGTGTGATAGTTCCTTGCAATTAACTCGATGAACTGACATGGAGTCCTCGGCCCGGGTGCACACGCATGTTTTTTACGAACGGGCTCAAAAGCGGACGTGTATCCTCTAAGAGCTATAAATCTGACGTTGAATTTTAGAGTGACTAGGACAATGCCGGTGCGTTGCCACGAGGCAATAAAGACAAAGACACTGATCAATATTGTGTGCCATCTCCTTCTTAGTATATCATCATCGCTCCTTTTTTTTGTTTTTGTCCTAAAGCTGTAGAGAAAAACAAAACCTACATGTGTTGATAACCCCTCAAATGTAATCCTTGCAATTTGCCTATATTAGAACACACCAATTATCGGATTAGAAGAACCGTGCAACTAATGAGCCATGGCAAATTGATTTGGACAACAAGGGTCAGGCGAACATGGACCAAGCTGTAGTGTTCTACCTTTCCTGTGGTCCTCCTTGGTTGGTAGCAGCGATGGTTCTCCCCAAGTCCTTAGTCACTTTCAAGCTGCTGCAAAATGAATTTTGTATACAGGTGCATTTTTTTCTCTTTTCTGAATTTACAGGCTAAGTAAACATTTGCAGGCTGTTTCTATTTGCAACAACGGTTCCTATTGCCTAATGAAAGCTACAAGAAGGGCATTGTCCACTCAGAACAATCATACTGAAGGTCAAATTAAGCCTGCAACTAATAATATGAAATTACTATTTTTGACATCGAAAGGGTTGGATCTGATAGGAGCATACCCGTTTTTTTACCGGAAGAACATATCGGGTATGGCCACCAAAAAGAATATCAAAATAGCTAGCATTTAGTTTAGACATGACAACTGTTGTGACTTCTAAACTGCTACAACTTCCTTCTATTTGGTGTCTTGGGTATGAGTAAGAAAAATGTTCGGTCTGAAAAGACATAAGGTAAATGAGAGCAAAAAATTATACATATAATGAAATAAGACTGGAGAAGAAATATGTCCTTTAATCGTATGCACAGAGGCATACAGCCATTTCACTAAACGTGTACTGATCTGTTCTTCCAAATTGTCTACAATGAATTCAGTACTCATCTGAATGACTTTCTTTCTTTGTCTCTACGGAGAGAATTGATAACTTATAAATTGGACGTTCGACACCAGCAACGAAAGAGTGGCTCACCATTCTTCAGTGATTCCTCCCTCATATGCATATCATGCAGCAATGTAGCAGACATAATAAGACCCACCTAATCAACTATCAGATCTGGACGCTGCTTCAGATATGATTCCCTTGACGAGAACCCCATGGGCTTACCATTTGAGTGTTGTGTCAACTATCAAAAGTTCAAAACTATCAGATTCGTACAAACAAAAAAGGATTTTCTGCAAAAAAACAGGATAGATAGAACATGAAGCAACTTACACGCATGATCTCGAGAGGATGTTGGCAGATAGCATCTTCCCTGCTGCAGCCGCCGCAGCCGACCGACTCAGTCGCCGAAAGCCGTAAGGATGCCTCCCACCTTGGCCTCCTCCATTCTGCTAAGGTGGGGCTAACAAGATGTAGGTTTTTTTGGGGGGAAACTCGGATTGGGGAACCGCAACGATCAGGAGCAGCGTCTCATTGGGGATGAGGGGAAGACGGTGGTGGCGCTGCGAGGACGAATTGATGTAAGATGCTAGGGGAGGACGAACTGAGTGGGAAGGAGATGATCGGGGGCGTGGCCAGCGGCCGGATAGACAGCGTATGGGCCTGACGAGACGACCCGGCGGCGACGGCCATGGGAGGCCAGGAGGTCTCGCCCACACTATTCCTCGAAGCCATGGGCCAAGTTCCTCCGGACGGCAACGTCCATTCCCTAGGACGCCCGCGTTCGTGACCTCAGAACATTGCCAATCTCCCCTGCTGCTTGTGAGATGGAAAGGAGAGGTGGTGGGTTGCGCTCATCGCGGTGTCAGGCGACTCTGGCGGCAGCCAAATCGGCAGGAGATAGAATCAACCCGTGGATTCAGGAGATGAGTGAGGGGGGAATTGATCAAAGGTTCTAAGAGAAAACAAACTAACGTGGGACAGGAGGCGTCCAGGGGTGCGGGAGCCGGGAGGGCGAACGAAACGCAACGAGGGTCGGACGAAAGAACGATGTAATAGGGGAAACGGAACTTTACGTTTCTTTATATATATATATAGTAGAGAAGGTAGAGATTCCGATTGAAAATATGGTGTCTTTCCTTTACCGGACAGCATTGCACGGGTCGGATGAGGCGGTACGAGAGAGGGGGCGGTTGTAGGGCAGCCGGTGGCACGAGGCAGACCGGGCGGTGGCACGGGGCGGAGGCCACGCGCGCACCACGCGCCTCCTCCCCTCCCGTGCGGCCGCAGCCAGAAAGAAATGTCCATGGCCACGCAGCGGCACGCGCCAGGCGGGGGCACGGCACGGTGCCAGCCACGCGCCCTCGCGTGCCCCTCTCTCCCCGACCCCGTCCCCACAGACACGTGGGCTCCCTCCCTACACCCCATGGCCCACGCCTCATCGCCACGCCACCGCCCGCGCAACGGAACGGGCACGCCACGCGCCCCTCCGCCCCTTTTCTTCTTCTTCTTCTTCTCGACTCTCCGCCATTGCGCTAACCAAGGACAGAGAAGCCAGGCGGCAGCAACCCCTTTCCTCCAATCTCCGTCCATTCGAGGTACGTACTAGGTACTACGTCGTCTGCCTCCTCCAATCTTTTCTCTTTGGGTTTGGATTGGGGACTGGTTTATACGTACGGCTGACGGCGGCGGTTTCTTGGTTTCTATCTCCAGACGTCTGCGGGGCCGGGCAAGGCATGGTCGCCATGCTGCCCGCCGCGAGGGGGGACGCCGCCCCAGCCGCCAGCGCCGGCGCCGCCGACAAGCTCGTCCACGGGTGAGGCCTCTTGCTTTGGAGCGGCTCCAGATCTCGTTTCGTTTTGGGGATTCAGCCAATGGATCTTGTACTGTTTATTTTCATTCTCTGAACGCACGCCGGGAGTAAATGGACGCGCGTGAGGGCTGTGCCCGTGCTCCACTGCTGCTGATGTAGCACCTTTCGATGCGCAGGCCTGTCACCGACGGCAAGTGCAAGAAGAAGGCCCCGAGGATGATCCACAAGGCCGAGAGGGAGAAGCACAAGCGCGACCTGCTCAACGATCTCTTCAGCGAGCTTGACGAAATGCTAGGTGAGTTGAGTAGGTGTGCATGTTTCTGAATTCTGTCACGGCATTGCTCCAGTGACCCTGTTCCTGAATTTTGGGGGTTGTTTTCTTTTCCTTGTGGTTATTTGGGATGTTACGGTTGAGCGTGCGTGGGCATGTGTGAATCTGCATCATGTTGTTATCATCCATGTCCAAGCCAATGTTTTTGAGTGAATAGTAGGGTTCAGTATGTGTAATGGATTTCCTTAGTAATAGTAGATCCCAATGAATGTTTATGCTGATGAAAACGTGGATGAACTTGACAACTTGTTACAATCCGTCAAGCTTCAGCTTCGACATTCACTTACGGTGTAAAGCAGCCTCAGACAATGTGAATGTGTACTGCCTGTTTGTCAGCAGCATCTTACTGGTCTTGGATTTTTCATGCCACTCAACTAAATTTGCCACATTAAGCATTGGGTTTATTCTGATCGAATTCAACATCATTTTGCAGAAGCAGACAGGCAGACCAATGGGAAGGCATGTATATTGACTGACACCACTCGAATCCTTCGAGACCTGCTTTCGCAATTAGAATCTCTCCGAAAGGAGAATAGCACCCTGCAGAATGAATCCCATTATGTAAGTCGCTTCTATAATTGTGTTTGCTTCCCTTCTTTTCCGCACTTGATGGTTTATAATTGGTATCTGATGACCCTATGGACTGCCAATTTTTTCGTTTATGCGTAGGATAACTAGGCAAGAGACAAATGCCAAAATTATCATTCCAGAATTGCTGCAATGCATTTTATCACATGATACCTACATACTCGAGCGGTTGTTTATTATCCCATCTTCATTCTGCCACAAACAGGTTACGATGGAGAGGAATGAGCTGCAGGATGAGAACGGTGTGCTCCGCAATGAAATTCTGGAGCTACAAAATGAGCTGGCGACGCTTCCCGCAGGCAACCCAGGTTGGGGCCATGCTACTGCTGGATCGCCTCACCCTGCGGGCACAGTTTTCCCGTCACAGCAACCAATGCAGCCGACCACCATCGCAAGCGCAGTATTCCCCTTGCAGCAGCCTCTGCAACAGACAACAATCCTGGAGCACCCTTATGCACCACCACCACCACCACGGGAACTTAAGCTCTTCCCAGATGCTGCGTCTGATATCGAAGGCCTTGAACCATCAGAAGATCAGGAGGCCGCCAACCATATTGCGCGACCGCTGGCGAGGTACCCAACACAGTCAGCGTTGTGGCCTGTAAGCCTGGGTCTCCCGAGGATGGAAGACGAACAGTGTAGCAGTGGCACAACCGGCAGTAGCAAGGAAGGTAGTAGCTCTGCCTCTAGTAGAGATTGAGTAGATCAGCTCCAACCAGTCAGGAAGTTTCTCTTTGAGCGTAGCGAATATACACAGATGAGCATGTGGCATGTAAATACCAGACTCCATCTTGGATCTGGGAATGTTATGTTAGATGAGAAGATGACACTCCAATGGGAATCAGAATAGCAGCATTTCTCATCCTTTGTGTTGCACCGTATCATATATATGAACTGATCTAGATTTGATATTTGCAAAGAAAAACTACAGCAATAAGCAATGGATTATATTTATCGGTGGGGGTTTCCTTTGGAGGGGGAACCAGAAGCGGAACTGAAGAGGAAATTGCAGGCGACTCTCTTCAACCATGTAGAGGGTTGCTTAGAGGGTTTCCTTTCCTTGCATTGGGGCCAATCTCTTCAACCATGTACTTCCCTGATCCAAACCCAAAGAGAAAATATATGAGTTTTAATGAAGCTAGCAATCTGCGACCATGTTGTTTCGGTGTCATTTTGGAATTTGGAGACTTAAACAAAGGCTATCGTGTGAACTGTGACTTGCTGTTTACTGAAAAAGCAACGCGCCTCTCAAATTCTTGGAGAAGAAATGTCCTCCTCACGCTGTGAGAGCTCCCATATGTTACCCCTCGAGGTAGTTTCCCAGCCATCCGGCTTGGTTTCACTAAATTGCCAGAAACCACCACAATTGCGTCGAGTGGTGCAAAAAGCCCTCCAGAAAAGCTAAAAGTTTGCGAAAAGCGTCGTTTTTGGTAATCTTTTTGCCAAAAGCACAAAACGCTTGGTTAAGAGCCATCTAATGAGGGTTTCGCTGTTCAATCTGATTAGTGGGTTTCGCTGTCACGGCTGACTAGGCACCAAAATCTCTCACCATTTGACAGGAAAATTATCCTCATGAAGGGCCCACCTGTCAGTCTCTCACCCATACCTTCTTCCTCTTACTCCTGTGCAGCCCCCGGCCAGGAGCCCAGGTAGACACGCAGGCCAGCGCAGGTTAGTTCGTTTTTCTCCTTGGTTTTCCATTCGTTCTTATTTTTCTTTTGTTTATGTTTTTCTTTAGGGGTATCTTTTCGAAAATATTCTAAGTACATATATTCCAAAACTTAAATTAACTTTGACATTTTAAAAACCACGAATTTGAAAAATGTTAACGCACTGTAAAAAAATGTTAGGGTCATTCAATAAAATGTTTGTCACGTTTAATAAATGTTCACATGTTTCAAAACAATGTATGGGACATTTTTTAATGTTTATACAATGTTAAAAATATTCGTGTAATTAAAAAACTTATCATTCAAAAAAATGCACGCTACCTTTAAAAAATCTTTACTTCAAAAATATGTTCGTGAATTTTTTTTTCAAATTATAACAGTGTAAAAAATCATGTAGATTAAAAAACTATTTTGTACTATCATTCAAAAAAATATTTCATCATGTATTTGAAAATCATTTAACACATATTTAAAAAAATGTATTCGGAAAAATGTTAAACCTATAACTGAATTTGTTTTTAAACATATATATAAAAAATTCAGATGTATACGAAAAATATACAATGTGTATGGATAAAATTGGACATAAAGCGTATATTTGGAAAAATGTTAATCAATGTATTTGAAAGAAGCTAACTATGCACAAAAAAATGTTCCTGGTGTATAGGAAAAATGTACAATGTGTATGAAAAAAATAAACATGTGTTGAAAAACGGAAAAAATGAATAAAATCAGTACTTAAACACAGAACATCGAAACCAGAAGAAAACAGTTGAAACCAACACATAAAACCAAAAAAATCAAAGAAAAGGAAACCTGAACCGGATAAACAAACAGAAAATCAAAAGTATAAGATACCTTATTGGGCTGGCCCAGTAGCACCTCGACGCGAAAAACACTTAGGGATGAGCAGCCACCATCTCGACCATATAAGCGAGATGGGACTGTCTCAAAATATATATAGGGTCGCGCTATTCGTCA
>NC_041382.1:44594629-44695737 GCF_002162155.2 Triticum dicoccoides
TCTATTTTACCATCAATGCACCGTAATTTTACGTTCCGTAAGTTTTGTTTTATTTTCGATGCAAAAAGGGACCGTAAGAAAATATATAATCGTCGTAAAAAATATTTTATGTTATGTAAAATTACAAACGTAAAAACATAGTCTAAAATACACATAAACTGCAAATTTTCTTGTCTTATGACCTATATTTTTATTTTCTTATGTCAAATTTTACGTAGTGAATCAATAGGAATGTAACTATTTGAATTCGAAACATAATTTAATTATGAAATGATCGTATGATTACCCCGGGTGAAGAATAACTTATTCTGCATCCTAGGTGATGAATAGTAACACTATATATAAGCGAGATGGGAGCTCCCATTGAAATGCTCGTGTCCAACAAAGGCATTTTGCACAAGAGCGCTCCCTATTGCGCACTGGACAATATTTGAAAGCACAGATATTTTTTTTGAATTTGTGAAGACATTTTGAAAACGTGATTTATTTTCAGTTCTAAAAAATATTTGTAACAAGGACCTTTTACAAAATCTTTAATGTTTTATAGAATTTGTGAATTTTCGAAAATAATAATAAAAGAAAATGAACACAATAAAAGGAAAACCAGATAACCTAGTAAAAAATAACACAAAAAACTCAAATAAAATACCGGTTCACAAACCTTCTACTAAGTTCCCAAAACCGGCCAGGAACTTTCTAGAAGGATCCGGAAATGGGATCATGTACTAGGTTCTCTTCTACAAATGAGCCGACCCATAGGATGGACACAACACAACACGCGTCATATAGAAAACTAGATAATACTCCGTACGTTGTTGCGGGAGTTGGCTGATATATTTGTTGGTGAAGTTGAAACATGAATATTGTATAGATGTAAACAAATTATGGGAAAATATTTTTCACATGCACGGTTGCATATTTCGGTGGATCATTTGCCATGCATGGTAGCATCTTGAGGTGGCCTTATTTACATGCATGACTCTATGTTGACATGGCATAGCTGCATACTAACTTACTAGGATAAAAGGAGATAGTCGGGATCAGTCTCTTATGTATATAGAAAATAGGATATAGGATACCCCAAAGAAAATCGTTGAAAACTAACACAAAAAATAGATGAAACCGACAAAAAAAAGGAAAAACAGAAAACCAAAAAATGAGTGGAAAACTAAAGGTATATCATCCCTTCTTCGACCGGCCCAGTAACACCTCTACGCGAAAAACCCTTGAGTCAAGAGCAGCTACCATATCACTGTAAGCAAGATATAGCTCTCGCGTTCCCTCCAAAACAACGTAAGGCACGATGGCGTGTTTCCGACAATGGTACCGTTGATTAAGGCTTACTACGCGGTTGCTAAATCGTGATGAGTTGTATTTACTTTATAATTTGTTGTGAAGAAAGTAGACATACAATAAATAGACAAAGTGGGTCAAAATAAATGTTAAGATTAACAAAAACAATTGGATCAGAGTGAAAAAATGAGACTACTACAATCCATCACAACACTAAAAGTTAAGAAGGCTTAGGAGGTTCATTCAGCATGTCCACGAATTATTTCTCTTTTTCCATGAATACATAAAGTGTGCGTATCTTTTTATTGATAAAGGAAAACATAATGAGTGCATGAAAGGGCACACACAAACACATATATAAGAAGGTGTTTCCATGGAATCCGGAGCAGAGAGACAAGAGACGCTTAGCCCGAATAGAGGAAAAGAAACACAGCTAAACCCACCAAGCCTGAAAGAGGGGTAGGCCGAACCGGCATGACGTCAAACATCTCCAAAGCCAACACAGAGGACGCCACGAGCAACCAAGATAGCGCCTTCAAGAAGGGGAGCAGCGACATCATCAATCCGAAGAAGCGGACTAAAAGATCTTCCCCAATGCTCGAGGAGGGCCACAGGTAAAGGCCATGCCAGCGTCTCCAAGAAGGGAAACAACACCCGCGAGTGTTGCCGCTGCCAACGCCAACAATTAGAGCAAGGATTACACCCTGGCCTAAGTCCAAATAATCTCATTCCCGTCATATCAGGATCCGGAGATGAGGAAGTCAGTTTGTTGGTCGAGACCACCACCTCAAAAGGGGGGGAGGGGGTGCTGTTGGAAATATGCCCTAGAGGCAATAATAAAAGCATTATTATTATATTTCCTTGTTCATGATAATTGTCTTTTATTCATGCTATAATTGTGTTATCCGGAAATCGTAATACATGTGTGAATAATAGACACCAACATGTCCCTAGTAAGCCTCTAGTTGACTAGCTCGTTGATCAACAGATAGTCATGGTTTCCTGACTATGGACATTGGATGTCATTGATCACGGGATCACATCATTAGGAGAATGATGTGATGGACAAGACCCAATCCTAAACATAGCATAAGATCGTATAGTTCGTTTGCTAGAGTTTTCCAATGTCAAGTATCTTTTCCTTAGACCATGAGATCGTGTAACTCCCGGATACCGTAGGAGTGCTTTGGGTGTACCAAACGTCACAACGTAACTCGGTGACTATAAGGGTATACTACGGGTATCTCCGAAAGTGTCTGTTGGGTTGACACGGATCAAGATTGGGATTTGTCACTCTGTATGACGGAGAGGTATCACTGGGCCCACTCGGTAATGCATCATCATAATGAGCTCAAAGTGACCAAGTGTCTGGTCACGGGATCATGCATTACGGTACGAGTAAAGTGACTTGCCGGTAACGAGATCGAACAAGGTATTGGGATACCAACGATCGGATCTCGTGCAAGTAACATACCGATTGACGAAGGGAATTGTATGCGGGGTTGCTTGAATCCTCGACATCGTGGTTCATCCGATGAGATCATCGAGGAGCATGTGGGAGCCAACATGGGTATCCAGATCCTGCTGTTGGTTATTGGCCGGACAGTCGTCTCGGTCATGTCTACATGTCTCCCGAACCCGTAGGGTCTACACACTTAAGGTTCGGTGATGCTAGGGTTGTAGGGATATGTATATGCAGTAACCCGAATGTTGTTTGGAGTCCCGAATGAGATCCCGGACGTCACGAGGAGTTCCGGAATGGTCCGAAGGTAAAGAATTATATATAGGAAGTGCTATTTCGGGCATCGGGACAAGTTTCGGGGTCACCGGTATTGTACCGGGACCACCGGAAGGGTCCCGGAGGTCCACCGGGTGGGGCCACCTGCCCCGGGGGCCACATGGGCTGTAGGGGGTGCGCCTTGGCCTATATGGGCCAAGGGCACCAGCCCCAAGAGGCCCATGCACCTAGGGTTCAAGGAAGGGAAGAGTCCCAAAGGGGGAAGGCACCTCCTAGGTGCCTTGGGGAGGAGGGATTCCTCCCTTGGCCGCACCCCCCCTAGGAGATTGGATCTCCTAGGGCCGGCGCCCCCCCCTTGGACTCCCTATATATAGTGGGGAAAGGAGGGCCTCTCACAACACGCCTTTGGTGCCTCCCTCTCCCTCTCCAACACATCCTCCTCCTCCATAGTGCTTAGCGAAGCCCTGCCGAAGTACTGCAGCTCCATCACCATCACGCCGTCGTGCTGCTGCTGGAGCCATCTCCCTCAACCTCTCCTTCCTCCTTGCTGGATCAAGAAGAAGGAGACGTTACGCTGACCATACGTGTGTTGAACGCGGAGGTGCCGTCCGTTCGGCACTAGGATCTCCGGTGATTTGGATCACGTCGAGTACGACTTCCTCATCCCCGTTCTTTGAACGCTTCCGCGCGTGATCTACAAAGGTATGTAGATGCAATCCAATCACTCGTTGCTAGATGAACTCATAGATGGATCTTGGTGAAACCGTAGAAAATTTTTTGTTTTCTGCAACGTTACCCAACAGTGGCATCATGAGCTAGGTCTATGCGTAGTTCTTTTTGCACGAGTAGAAAACAATTTGTTGTGGGCGTAGATGTTGTCAACTTTCTTGCCGCTACTAGTCTTATCTTGCTTCAGCGGTATTGTGGGATGAAGCGGCCCGGACCAACCTTACACGTACGCTTACGTGAGACAGGTTCCACCGACTAACATGCACAAGTTGCATAAGGTGGCTGGCGGGTGTCTGTCTCTCCCACTTTAGTTGGAGCGGATTCGATGAAAAGGGTCCTTATGAAGGGTAAATAGAAGTTGACAAATCACGTTGTGGTTTTCACGTAGGTAAGAAAACATTCTTGCTAGAACCCTCTTGCAGCCACGTAAAACTTGCAACAACAATTAGAGGATGTCTAACTTGTTTTTGCAGCAAGTGCTTTGTGATATGATATGGCCAAGGTTGTGATGAATGATGAATGATATATATGTGATGTATGAGATGTTCATGCCATTGTAATAGGAATCACGACTTGCATGTCGATGAGTATGACAACCGGCGGGAGCCATAGGAGTTGTCTTTATTTTTTGTATGACCTGCGTGTCATTGAGAAACGCCATGTAAATTACTTTACTTTATTGCTAAACGCGTTAGCCGTAGTAGTAGAAGTAATAGTTGGCGAGCAACTTCATGGAGACACGATGATGGAGATCATGATGATGGAGATCATGGTGTCATGCCGGTGACAAGATGATCATGGAGCCCCAAGATGGAGATCAAAGGAGCTATGTGATATTGGCCATATCATGTCACTATTATTATTTGATTGCATGTGATGTTTATCATGTTTTGCATCTTGTTTGCTTAGAACGACGGTAGTAAATAAGATGATCCCTCATAATAATTTCAAGAAAGTGTTCCCCCTAACTGTGCACCGTTGCGACAGTTTGTTGTTTCAAAGCACCACGTGATGATCGGGTGTGATAGATTCCAACGTTCACATACAACGGGTGTAAGACAGATTTACACGTGCAAACACTTAGGTTGACTTGACGAGCCTAGCATGTACAGACATGGCCTCGGAACACATAAGACCGAAAGGTCGAGCATGAGTCGTATAGAAGATACGACCAACATGAAGATGTTCACCGATGTTGACTAGTCCGTCTCACGTGATGATCGGACATGGCCTAGTTAACTCGGATCATGTTAATTATACTTAGATTACAGGAGGGATGTCTATCTAAGTGGGAGTTCATTGAATAATTTGATTAGATGAACATAATTATCATGAACTTAGTCTAAAATCTTTACAATATGTCTTGTAGATCAAATGGCCAACATAGTCCTCAACTTCAACGCGTTCCTAGAGAAAACCAAGCTGAAAGACGATGGCAGCAACTATACGGACTGGGTCCGAAACCTGAGGATCATCCTCATAGCTGCCAAGAAAGATTATGTCCTACAAGCACCGCTAGGTGACGCACCCGTCCCACAGAACCAAGACGTTATGAACGCTTGGCAGACACGTGCTGATGATTACTCCCTCGTTCAGTGCGGCATGCTTTACAGCTTAGAACCGGGGCTCCAAAAACGTTTTGAGAGACACGGAGCATATGAGATGTTCGAAGAGCTGAAAATGGTTTTTCAAGCTCATGCCCGGGTTAAGAGATATGAAGTCTCCGACAAATTCTTCAGCTGTAAGATGGAGGAAAACAGTTCTGTCAGTGAGCACATACTCACTATGTCTGGGTTACATAATCGCTTGACTCAGCTAGGAGTTAATCTCCCGGATGACGTGGTCATTGACAGAATCCTCCAGTCGCTTCCACCGAGCTACAAGAGCTTTGTGATGAACTTCAATATGCAGGGGATGGAAAAGACCATTCCCAAATTATTTGCAATGCTGAAATCAGGAGAGGTAGAAGTCAAAAAGGAACATCAAGTGTTGATGGTGAATAAAACCACTAAGTTCAAGAAAGGCAAGGGTAAGAAGAACTTCAAGAAGGACGGCAAGGGAGTTGCCGCGCCCGGTTAGCAAGCTGCCGGGAAGAAGCCAAAGAATGGACCCAAGCCCGAGACTGAGTGCTTTTATTGTAAGGAAAGTGGTCACTGGAAGCGGAACTGCCCCAAATACTTAGCGGACAAGAAGGCCGGCAAACCGAAAGGTATATGTGATATACATGTAATTGATGTGTACCTTACCAGTACTCGTAGTAGCTCCTGGGTATTTGATACCGGTGCAGTTGCTCACATTTGTAACTCAAAGCAGGAGCTGCGGAATAAGCGGAGACTGGCGAAGGACGAGGTGACGATGCGCGTCGGGAATGGTTCCAAGGTCGATGTGATCGCCGTCGGCACGCTGCCTCTTCATTTACCTACGGAATTAGTTTTAAACCTCAATAATTGTTATTTAGTACCAGTTTTGAGCATGAATATTGTATCAAGATCTCGTTTAATACGAGATGGCTACTCATTTAAATCCGAGAATAATGGTTGTTCTATTTATATGAGAGATATGTTTTATGGTCATGCTCCGATGGTGAATGGTTTATTCTTAATGAATCTCGAGCGTAATGCTACACATATTCATAGTGTGAGTACCAAGAGATGTAAGATTGATAATGATAGTCCCACATACTTGTGGCACTGCCGCCTTGGTCACATAGGTGTCAAACGCATGAAGAAGCTCCATGCTGATGGACTTTTAGAGTCTCTTGATTATGAATCATTTGACACGTGCGAACCATGCCTCATGGGTAAAATGACCAAGACTCTGTTCTCAGAAACAATGGAGCGAGCAACCAACTTATTGGAAATCATACATACTGATGTGTGCGGTCCAATGAGTGTTGAGGCTCGCGGTGGCTATCATTATGTTCTCACCCTCACTAATGACTTGAGTAGATATGGGTATATCTACTTAATGAAACACAAGTCTGAGACCTTTGAAAAGTTCAAAGAATTTCAGAGTAAGGTTGAGAATCAACGTGACAGGAAAATCAAGTTCCTGCGATCAGATCGTGGAGGAGAATACTTGAGTCACGAGTTTGGCACACACTTAAGAAAATGTGGAATAGTTTCACAACTCACGTCGCCTGGAACACCTCAGCGTAATGGTGTGTCCGAATGTCGTAATCGCACTCTATTAGATATGGTGCGATCTATGATGTCTCTTGCCGATTTACCGCTATCTTTTTGGGGCTATGCTTTAGAGACTGCCGCATTCACTTTAAATAGGGCTCCGTCGAAATCCGTTGAGACGACACCGTATGAATTATGGTTTGGGAAGAAACCTAAGCTGTCGTTTCTAAAAGTTTGGGGATGCGATGCTTATGTCAAGAAACTTCAACCTGAAAAGCTCGAACCCAAATCGGAAAAATGCGTCTTCATAGGATACCCTAAAGAAACTATTGGGTATACCTTCTACCTCAGATCCGAAGGCAAGATCTTTGTTGCCAAGAATGGGTCCTTTCTAGAGAAAGAGTTTCTCTCGAAAGAAGTAAGTGGGAGAAAAGTAGACCTTGATGAAGTATTACCTCTTGAACCGGAAAATGGCGCAACTCAAGAAAATGTTCCTGAGGTACCTGCACCGACTAGAGAGGAAGTTAATGATGATGATCAAGATACTTCTGATCAAGCTCCTACTGAAATTCGAAGGTCCACAAGGACACGTTCCGCACCAGAGTGGTACGGCAACCTTGTCTTGGAAATCATGTTGTTAGACAACGGTGAACCTTCGAACTATGAAGAAGCGATGGCGGGCCCGGATTCCGACAAATGGCTAGAAGCCATGAAATCCGAGATAGGATCCATGTATGAAAACGAAGTATGGACTTTGACTGACTTGCCTGTTGAGTGGCGAGCCATAGAAAATAAATGGATCTTTAAGAAGAAGACAGGCGCGGATGGTAATGTGACCATCTATAAAGCTCGGCTTGTCGCTAAGGGTTATCGACAAGTTCAAGGGGTTGACTATGATGAGACTTTCTCACCGGTAGCGAAGCTAAAGTCCGTCCGAATCATGTTAGCAATTGCCGCATTCTATGATTATGAAATATGGCAAATGGACGTCAAAACGGCATTCCTTAATGGTTTCCTTAAGGAAGAATTGTATATGATGCAGCCGGAAGGTTTTGTCGATCCTAAGAATGCTGACAAGGTGTGCAAGCTCCAACGCTCGATTTATGGGCTGGTGCAAGCATCTCGGAGTTGGAACATTCGCTTTGATGAGATGATCAAAGCGTTTGGGTTTACGCAGACTTATGGAGAAGCCTGCGTTTACAAGAAAGTGAGTGGGAGCTCTGTAGGTTTTCTCATATTATATGTAGATGACATACTTTTGATGGGAAATGATATAGAACTCTTGGACAGCATTAAGGCCTACTTGAATAAAAGTTTTTCAATGAAGGACCTTGGAGAAGCTGCTTATATATTAGGCATCAAGATCTACAGAGATAGATCAAGACGCCTCATAGGTCTTTCACAAAGCACGTACCTTGATAAAATATTGAAGAAGTTCAATATGGATCAGTCTAAGAAGGGGTTCTTGCCTGTGTTGCAAGGTGTGAAATTGAGCTCAGCTCAATGTCCGACCACGGCAGAAGATATAGAAGAGATGAGTGTCATCCCCTATGCCTCAGCCATAGGTTCTATTATGTATGCCATGATGTGTACCAGACCTAATGTAAACCTTGCTGTAAGTTTGGTAGGTAGGTACCAAAGTAATCCCGGCAAGGAACACTAGACAGCGTCAAGAATATCCTGAAGTACCTGAAAAGGACTAAGGAAATGTTTCTCGTTTATGGAGGTGACGAAGAGCTCGTCGTAAAAGGTTACGTCGACGCTAGCTTCGACACAGATCTGGATGACTCTAAGTCACAAACCGGATACGTGTATATTTTGAATGGTGGGGCAGTAAGCTAGTGCAGTTGCAAGCAGAGCGTCGTGGCGGGATCTACATGTGAAGCGGAGTACATGGCAGCCTCGGAGGCAGCGCATGAAGCAATTTGGATGAAGGAGTTCATCACCGATCTAGGAGTCATACCCAATGCGTCAGGGCCAATCAAACTCTTCTGTGACAACACTGGAGCTATTGCACTTGCCAAAGAGCCCAGATTTCACAAGAAGACAAGGCACATCAAGCGTCGCTTCAACTCTATTCGTGAAAATGTTCAAGATGGAGACATAGATATTTGTAAAGTACATACGGACCTGAATGTAGCAGATCCGTTGACTAAACCTCTCCCTAGAGCAAAACATGATCAACACCAGAATTCCATGGGTGTTCGATTCATCACAATGTAACTAGATTATTGACTCTAGTGCAAGTGGGAGACTGCTGGAAATATGCCCTAGAGGCAATAATAAAAGCATTATTATTATATTTCCTTGTTCATGATAATTGTCTTTTATTCATGCTATAATTGTGTTATCCGGAAATCGTAATACATGTGTGAATAATAGACACCAACATGTCCCTAGTAAGCCTCTAGTTGACTAGCTTGTTGATCAACAGATAGTCATGGTTTCCTGACTATGGACATTGGATGTCATTGATAACGGGATCACATCATTAGGAGAATGATGTGATGGACAAGACCCAATCCTAAACATAGCATAAGATCGTATAGTTCGTTTGCTAGAGTTTTCCAATGTCAAGTATCTTTTCCTTAGACCATGAGATCGTGTAACTCCCGGATACCGTAGGAGTGCTTTGGGTGTACCAAACGTCACAACGTAACTGGGTGACTATAAAGGTATACTACGGGTATCTCCGAAAGTGTCTGTTGGGTTGACACGGATCAAGACTGGGATTTGTCACTCCGTATGACGGAGAGGTATCACTGGGCCCACTCGGTAATGCATCATCATAATGAGTTCAAAGTGACCAAGTGTCTGGTCACGGGATCATGCATTACGGTACGAGTAAAGTGACTTGCCGGTAACGAGATTGAACGAGGTATTGGGATACCGACGATCGGATCTCGGGCAAGTAACATACCGATTAACGAAGGGAATTGTATGCGGGGTTGCTTGAATCCTCGACATCGTGGTTCATCCGATGAGATCATCGAGGAGCATGTGGGAGCCAACATGGGTATCCAGATCCCGCTGTTGGTTATTGGCCGGAGAGTCGTCTCGGTCATGTCTACATGTCTCTCGAACCCGTAGGGTCTACACACTTAAGGTTCGGTGACGCTAGGGTTGTAGGGATATGTATATGCAGTAACCCGAATGTTGTTCGGAGTCCCGGATGAGATCCCGGACGTCACGAGGAGTTCCGGAATGGTCCGGAGGTAAAGAATTATATATAGGAAGTGCTATTTCGGGCATCGGGACAAGTTTCGGGGTCACCGATATTGTACCGGAACCACCGGAAGGGTCCCGGGGGTCCACCGGGTGGGGCCACCTGCCCCGGGGGCCACATGGGCTGTAGGGGGTGCGCCTTGGCCTATATGGGCCAAGGGCACCAGCCCCAAGAGGCCCATGCGCCTAGGGTTCAAGGAAGGGAAGAGTCCCAAAGCGGGAAGGCACCTCCTAGGTGCCTTGGGGAGGAGGGATTCCTCCCTTGGCCGCACCCCTCCTAGGAGATTGGATCTCCTAGGGCCGGCACCCCCCCCTTGGACTCCCTATATATAGTGGGGAAAGGAGGGCCTCTCACAACACGCCTTTGGTGCCTCCCTCTTCCTCTCCAACACATCCTCCTCCTCCATAGTGCTTAGCGAAGCCCTGCCGGAGTACTGCAGCTCCATCACCACCACGCCGTCGTGCTGCTGCTGGAGCCATCTCCCTCAACCTCTCCTTCCCCCTTGCTGGATCAAGAAGAAGGAGACGTTACGCTGACCGTACGTGTGTTGAACGCGGAGGTGCCGTCCGTTCGGCACTAGGATCTCCGGTGATTTGGATCACATCGAGTACGACTTCCTCATCCCCGTTCTTTGAACGCTTTCGCGCGTGATCTACAAAGGTATGTAGATGCAATCCAATCACTCGTTGCTAGATGAACTCATAGATGGATCTTGGTGAAACCGTAGGAAAATTTTTGTTTTCTGCAACGTTACCCAACAGGTGCCGCCGCGGCGCGACAGGGACCAAGCTGTCCCGCCGCCGCCATCCTAGGGCACAACACGACTTTGCCGACAGGCCCTTCGGCAGCGGCGATGCGGAGGGGGCGACAAGGAATGACCCTTCCAAAGGTGGCTAGGGTTTTGACACAGTAACGCAGAGGACCAACAGTGGGGAGCTCCCATTGGGCACATGCAGGCAAGTGTGACGTTGCAGAGGCCGGGCTCCATGGAGCCTGTTTTGCCATGAAGAATCAAAGTATACTTAAAAGTTTCAAAAAATATCAATTTTTATACAAATACATACGCATGTTCGTCAGGTATGTAAAAAAATTCATCGGGTAATTCGATTATTTGCATGCTACACAAAAAAGATTAACATCCGGCCCTAAAACAACAAAGATAAAGCCCATTTTAATCTGTGTATTTATCTTTTTGTATACATTACATGTGAATATATATATATATGGTCATGAAATTTTATACATGTAGTATGCTACAAATACACATCGACGTATATATATTCTTTCAGTATTTTTTAATATGCGGACATGGTATTCTCACTGAAAAAGAAAAAGAAAGAGCTCGGCCTCAGCAATGCTTTTTCGACATGCAGGCTGTTCACTTCCTTGTTTACCAACTTATTTAGGAGATTTCGAACTGAAAACACGTGTTGCCCGTGTCTTCTCGCCCACCCATGAACTGAACTGCCTTTGGTTTTTGGCCGGACACGTTTGTTTTGGTGACACAATCTAGTGAGGAGTGAGTGCACCTGGTGACCACCGCCGACTGCTCTCAGCATGCCGCATACAGATTCATACTCATACAGGTAGGCGGCTGCTTTTCACTTTCGGCCGGTAACAGGTGAGCGCTGCGTTCACACACATTTTTTCTAAGTCATCGGACTATGGGTACCTGCATGTGCCAAGCCGACCACACAATCATGATCCGATTCTGTTGCGTTGCATTGACCGTCGGATCGCCGCTCTTCATAGTACTCCTACATTATTATTATTATTATTATTATTATTATTATTATTATTATTATTATTATTATTATGCGTTATGTACTTTTCTGCTGTCGTGTAGTACACGTGGTGATGTGTGCGAGATGCTTTGTGTCTTACCCATCGGTCAAATCACATCGGCACTAACTACTTTCGTTCCCAAAAGATGATGTAACGCTGTGTCGACTCCGGGTCTTATTTCGATCATGAATATGGTTAACAAAATGCAGAGTTATGCTTGCAAGAAGATTCTGGTGATGTGAATTTTGTTTAAAAGAGGTTTCCGGTCGTATATACTAGGTAGTATATAAACCCTCAGTTCCTAAATGTAAGTCTTTTTAGATATTTCAATATGGACTACATATAAAACAAAATAAGCTCTAAAATACATCTATATGCATTCGTGTGTTATCCCGATTGAAATATTTAAAAAGACTTGTATTTAAAAACAGGGGGAGTATATGGCACGGGCGGCCGGTAGCAAGGGCTAACGAGCCGTAGCCGGTGGAGGCAAGTTCGAAACTTGATGGTTCGGGGAGTTCGTCTAAGAATTTGGATGGTTCAGGCCTTCTTTGGTTCATAGGATAGGAATTTTATAGGAATAGGAAAATCATAGGAAATGAGATGACATGCATGTCAATTCCTATAGAGAAAGAGATGTCATTTGGTGCATAGGATAGGATTTTTTTCCATTAAGTCTAGACTAATGTTTTTTTTCCTCCAAAACGTGAAGGCTTCAAAGGAATTTTTCCTTTGCAAATCCTATCCTATAGAATTCCTACAAAAATCCTACAAACCAAAGGAGGCCTCAACAGTTTACATGGATGGCCAAGGGGCGAAGCATGGTGGAGGCAGGCGGTTTGGCCTGGCAGGATTGGAGGTTGTCAGAGGAAGAGGAAGCCACAAAATCGTTTTCAAGCGATTGACCCCTAGCCAGTCCCTTCGTTAGTCAAACAGGCATGAACTAGAACCCTCAAACCCTGGATAAAGGACAAGCACTTCTGTCAAATACAAGGAGAAATGGTAGTCCATAGACTGATCGAACTGTAAAGTCATGGGTGGTTACACCGACTGCCTCATCATCTACCTAGATACAGACTTCGACCGGAGAGCACATGCATGCATCATCTCTAAGCACCATCTCCAACAGATAGACCAACTGATCAACATACATCACCGATTCACAATTCCTCCCAACATGTAACCGCAAAAGCCGCCTTGCTATCCACAAAATTCCTCTTCAGCTCCATTCTGGACTCGTACCGCCACAAAATTCAGGCTTCTCCCAAAGCCGCCCAACCTCACTCGCTTCCTCCTCTTTGATGATCGGCGCCGTGGTTCCGGGCTCGGGGCGGCGTGCCGGAAGCCGTCAGGCGCGAAGGGCGGTGGACGCCGTGCACCTCTGGATCGTAGGGCTGGGAGGCAAGGTAGCTCAGGGCTGTGACGACGTCGCCGATCAACGGTCTCAGGGTCGGCTGTTCTTGCACGCACATTGCAGCGACGGCCAGGGCCTGGTACAGTCCCCTTGGCGGGTACCGGCCCTCCAGCGCCGGGTCTGCCATCTGGGGGAACTTCCTCCTGTCCTTGAACAAGGGCCGGGCCTGAAATTGTGCACCAACAAACGTTACATCAGTAGGGATTGCAAAATACTGTACGACATCTTTAGCAAAGGCTTCGGCATGTCATGACCCTATTCATTCGATCCTATGGAACAGACTACAATAATGTCTTTTTGGGAAGCCAAACCTAGGCCAATCCAATAATGCCAAAAAAATGTAGTATGGAACTATTTCATTCTAGTACAGTAGCTTTTTAGTAACCCTACAGCTGAAAAACGTTGCGAGCATGATATTTTTTTAGCTGAAGGAAAGGACAATATTCCTTCAAGCAAAACTAGTGTAAATTCCAAAAGTGGAAAGAAATACAGAGATGACTGAAAATCAACCTCCTATGGTTCCCCTTCAGGTGATACGCAAGGTTGATGCGCTAACACTCAGCTTAGACTAACTTCCGAGCTAAGAGGCTGATATCTGGTGGATTTTCCAGAATAAATTAACAATCAATGCTCACAAGAGGCAGCAGGTTCCACAATGTGATTGTGATGTTCTCTTTACTCAAACTCCAGTAGTCTATAATGGAATGAAGAAGAATAACAAGAAGAAACAGAAAGGAACGTAGCAAAAAACAAATCGGCAGCTTACCCATGCAACAAGATTTTGCTCCCCCGCAGCTCGGGTGTTGTCGATAGCCCTTCGTCCTGTGATGATCTCCAATAGAACAACACCATAGCTGTAAACATCTGACTTCAGAGTCAGCTGACCAGTCATAGCATACTCGGGGGCACAATACCCGTATGTACCCATCACTCTGGTGGAAACATGTGTCTTATCACCAACTGGGCCAAGCTTTGCCAATCCAAAGTCAGACAGCTTTGGGTGGTATCCCTCTCCGAGCAAGATGTTTGAACATTTCAAGTCCCGGTATATGACAGGAGGATTTGTTTTGTCATGCAAATGCTCCAGCCCTTTAGCTGCACCAGCGGCTATCTTCATCCGTGTATTCCAGTCAAGGCGGGGTTTATCTGGGGAAGGATCTGAATAAAATAGGATCCAGTTGTGAGTACACAAAGTTTAATTATCCAACAGAAGCTGTACCAAAGCAGAAACACATTCTTTTTCCGGCAGCGTACCGTGAAGGTGGTCTTCCAAAGAACCCAGCGGCATATACTCGTAAACCAAAAGCCTCTGGTCGCCATCGGCGCAATAGCCAATAAGGTTGACCAGGTGTGGGTGGTGCAGCAAGCTCAGCATGAGGACCTCAACAAGAAACTCCCTGTTGCCTTGCAGTCCATTTCGATCGAGCTGCTTTATGGCGACAACCTGTGACGGCAACAAAATACATTTCACCATGTCAATTAGCTTCAGGAAATAGCTTGACAAATTCTTGCGCATAATTAACAATTCTACCACAACATTATTGCTCAATAGCTGTGAAATGTAAATCGACCGAGGATTAATAAACACAATCCTTGAAACCTGGATAACCCTCATTTTCTATCACATTGAAAACGAAACCCGCAGCCTAAACCCGGTCTCGGGTTCAGGCTGTGTGACACGTTCACTAGGAGACAATTTACAAGTGCTCCACACAATCCTCCAAGTGGAAGCTTCTAAATAAACAAAATGGTGCTCGTGAACTGGGAGGGCAGAATAATTAGCAAGAACCTCCTCACCTGGTTGATGCTCTCCAGGTACCCCTTGTAGACCCGGCCGAAGCCACCCTCCCCGAGAAGGCAGTCGGCCCTGAAACCGTTGGTCGCCGCCGCGAGCTCCCTGAAGGTGAAGGTCTGCGCGGCAATGTGGCGGTGCTCGGACCCGTTGCTGAGGACGAACTCCTTCTTGGCCTCCGACAGCGAGTCCTGCCGCGCCGCCGCCGCCGCGCTCGTCGACGACGAGGAGCACCCCGGCTTCGCTTTATTGTCTGAGAAAAACAAAACGCATGCGTCAGAATCATGAGGCGAATAAAGAAGACGGGGAATTTAGGGAAAGGAGTGCACGCGTTGTCTGGCGGGCGACAAAAGTGGCGAGCACGCGTCGTCCCCGGCCGGAATCCCGGCACCGGGCTGCCATGTTTCGGGGGGAGGCGGATTCGGCGGGATGCCATGATTTTGGACCGAGTTTGCGGCAATTTTCTGGAGGGGCGAACTTTTCTCCTTTTTTCTTTTGAAACAGGGGAGGGGAGGGGGGAACTGGACTGACGGGACGGCTCGGGAGGCCCGTGAACGAGGGACGGCGGCGGGGGCAGCCCGAGGCCGGAGCCACAAATTGCTCCGCGGAATCTCGGAGTGGCAGGCAGAATCGGCGAACTACGCTGTGAATCTAGCGAGGACTAGCGAATCCGCGACGGCCGGGGCGAGGAAGAAGGCAGCAAGAAAGAAGGCGGTGGCACGGGCGGATCACCTGCGGCGGGAGGGATCTGGGGCTTCTCCGGCCGCGCCGGCGTCTTGCGCTTCTTCCTGGCGCCCAGGCAGGGGAAGCAGCAGTCCATGGCGGCTCCTGAGACCTCTTCTTGGGCGGTGTGGGGGGAGAGAGAGGGAGAGAGGGGAGAGGGGTGGGAGGTTTGAGTGTGCGGCGGCCGCGTTGCGCGTGCGCGTGGGGAAGAAGGAAGGAAGGGGAGGCGAGGCGAGGGGAGGGGGGGAGCGAAAACGAGGAAGAAATGATTTTTGAGTTAATTGGGGGGCAGCCCTTCTCTGCTTCTAGAAGGACGCAACGCAACGCACGCAGAAGGAAGGGGAACGGGGGACGGCTACTCTACGCGGCGCAAGTGTCAAACGGAAAGCAAAAGTCACGCACGCACACCAGCTAGTGGCCGCACCGCATTCCATGCCGGGTAAACAGTAACTTGTTCGGTGCTGCGTGGACTATGAAGGCTCGTCAATATACTGAGCTTGAGCTTAGGGCAACTCCACCGCGGATCATCGGACAGACGGCATCGAATGTTTGCGGACAGTCCGGACGCGTTCGTGGACAGCGGGGAGGACGTCGACATCGGATGTTTGCCCCATTTCATACGGACAGTTTAGAAACATGGACGAAATCAAAGTGAAACGGACGAAATTTAAACAAAGTTTGATCATAGAGGGCGGGATCCTCCTGCACGGCCTCTTATCGCATAATGACGGTCCTCCCCCTCCTCCTAGGTGATGAGGGTGGCCTCCTCCTCCACTTGCTCCGCGTCCTACATCTACTCCTCCTCCTTCCACAGCGGCACCCAGTCAATCCGGGGGGAACCAGGATGGCAACTGGGGAGTGAAGCCGTGCACGATGAGGCCACCACATACCATGGGCGATGGCGCTAACTAGATCTGGAGTAGCACACCGGCGACCATTCCTCGGCGCCGGACGTATTGCACACCATGGTGGCCGAAAGGTGTGGTGGTGTGTGGTGTGTGGTGAATGTGTGTGGGGGGATAAGGATTGTGCGGGTAGGGGTTTGCGTTGGAGGAGACCGACCAACCTTAAGGTCGGAGTAGACTTCTCGGCCGCCGTGGGAGACCGGTCAGCAGGAGAGAATGCCAGAGTGGAAGCAACATGAGATTGGTTTTTTGTGGGTTCGCGTTGTTAGAGTCCGATGTGGCGGATGTCCGGACTCTCCCAAACATGCCCCCAGTTGGTTTCGGTTTTGTGGAATTTCTGATGTCCATGCCTATCTGGAAAAACCAGGTAACCCCATTCGACAACCAAAAGTGCAAAGACCGTCTGGGACTGGACATTAGCGGTTGATTTGGTGATTTGTGTTGGAGTTTCCTTAGAGCAACTCCAGCAATGTTATTGGAAGGTCTCAAACATAATAATCGTCAATATGAAACGTAAGCTTCAAAAATCACTCTAACAGAGTCGCCATTCGCCCCTCAATCGCCATAAATTTTGGAGATCCCTCAATGTGTGGCCTCCCAACCTCTCCATATTTTCGGGTCATGGAGCCTCCATTTAGAGCTCGCTCCAAACCCAATTGGCAGCACAGAAAGGAAGTTATAGCTTTTTTCTCCTTGCACCACATACAAGATTTAAAGCAACGTGTCCTCTTAAGCACCACCAATGAGGCAACCACCCTACCGTTATGGCGTTGCCACTCCATCAGATTCCCATGGCGGCCCATTGAGATAATTTCCATGTGCGAGCATATGCTAGCTTGCATTTGAGCAGGCGAGAGGATGTGTGTGAAAAGGCCGAGAAGAGGCATAAATCATCTAGAACATGTGATCCACCTGTCATTGAGGGATTGTTTCTCTTTCTTTTAGCATTGGCATGGAGCTAGGTGAGGCGTAGATACCGGCAGTGTGATGTCAATTTTGACGACGGGCCACATTGTGGCTAGCAATGAGCAGACACAACCGCCAGATGTTGACGGGAGGAGGAGCTCAGGAGCATGGTGACACCCTCTTTTTGTCGGAGCTTCCTCACTTCCTTCTCGCCTCATCGGGAGGAGACGGTCGTGTCGTCACCATATCATCATCGAACCTTCATAGCTTCTCCTCCTTCTAGGTTGGTGCCTGTCGGTGTCAAAACCGTTGGATCTCGGGTAGTGGGTCCCGAACTGTGCGTCTAGGCCGGATGGTAACAGGAGGCAGGGAACACGATGTTTTACCCAGGTTTGGGCCCTCTCGATGGAGGTAAAACCCTACGTCCTGCTTGATTAATATTGATGATACGGGTAGTACAAGAGTAGATCTACCACGAGATCAAGGAGGCTAAACCCTAGAAGCTAGCCTATGGTATGATTGTTGTATATGGAGTTGATTGCCTACGGACTACAACCCTCCGGTTTATATAGACACCGGATAGGGTTAGGGTTACACAGAGTCGGTTACAATGGTAGGAGATCTTGAATATCCGCATCGCCAAGCTTGCCTTCCACGCCAAGGAAAGTCCCATCCGGACACGGGACAAAGTCTTCAATCTTGTATCTTCATAGTCCAGGAGTCCGGCTGAAGGTATAGTCCGGCTACCCGAACACCCCCTAATCCAGGACTTCCTCAGTAGCCCCTGAACCAGGCTTCAATGACGACGAGTCCGGCGCACAAATTGTCTTCGGCATTGCAAGGCGGGTTCCTCCTCCAAGTCCTTCATAGAAGATTGTAAACACCAAGAGTAATGTCCGGCTCTGCAAAATAAGCTTCCACATATCGCCGTAGAGAGAATAATATTAACACAAATCAAAACTGCTGACGTATTCCGCAGTGTGTCATCACACTACGGCCAAGTCCTTTAGTCGAATCGTTTTTACTTTTCCACCTCAGCATGTTTTGCGAGGCGGTTTCCTTGGCACGTCTTGTCAAAGCAGAGATCATGTTCCCCCTTTACGGGATTCTCATCAATACGGACGTGGGTAACCCAACCGCGCCATTTATCACGGCACTTGGGAGGCAAGCGAGTTTTACTAGGCTGGTGGGGACCCACAACCGCATCCACCCATATAAGGGGATAAGGATCCACCTTTTTACCTACGCCTTCTTCCTCCTTTTCCTATCCATCTCCTGCGCACTCGAGCTCCAGCGCCCAAGCCCGCACTTCCCAGCTCAACCTTCTCCAGCAATGTCCGGAGCAGGAGGCAAGTGGATGGTCTCCTCCGCTACGGAGGGCCAAGTCAAGAAGCTAAGGAAGGCCGGATACCTGTCCAAGGACATCGCACACCGGCTTCCCTAAAGGGGCAGCTTCTCCCCACCCCAAGGCCCCATGAGAGGGTAGTATTTCTCCCCCACTTCCTCCACGGACTGGGTTTTGCACTCCACCCATTTGTCCGGGGGCTCATGTTCTATTACGGCCTGGATTTCCACGATCTGGCCCCGAACTTCATCCTCAACATCTCGGCATTTATCGTCGTGTGCGAGGCTTTCCTCCGTGTCCGCCCTCATTTCGGCCTCTGGCTCAAGACCTTCAACGTCAAGCCCAAGGTGGTGCGCGGCAGCCAGGCGGAGTGCGGAGGCGCCATGGCGGGCAAGATGGCCAACGTCCTATGGTTCGAGGGTTCTTTTGTGGAGACCCTAAAGGGGTGGCAATCCGGGTAGTTTTACATCACCGAGCCACGCGATCCGAAATGGACCGCAGCCCCGAGTTCCGATCCGGACCCCCCACGCGGCTTATGTCCTGGAAAGAGACGGGTCTATCGTGGGGTGACGAAAAAGAGGTGACCGGATTGCAAACATGCATCCAGTCCCTGGTGAACAAGCCAATCCGGCTTGTTAACATAATCCAGGTTATGCTCGTCCGCCGGATCCTCCCGTGCCAACAACGGGATTTTAATCTGTGGGAGTTCGACCCGGCGCAGCACCAAACCCTTAGCAGGCTCTTCGACACGACGTACGAAGATGCCTGGAAGGTGCTATTCAAGGGCGCCGAGGCCCCCGCATCCGCTTCCGAGGACCGCGGATACAGCTCGCAGCGTCACGCTAGCGAGGTAAGCTATCTTCACCTTTTACAGGATGTTAAGCTTTTTTCATAGTTTGACACTATGCGGGATCTAAAATCCCTTACCTTTGACAGGCTTGGCGGGTGATATCCAGACCGATTAACTGTCCGGCTCCGCTGCCCGAAGACCCAGCCCCAGCTCTACTAGTGAAGCTGCTGGCTCCGGCGCCTTATGTGGTGCCGGAAAAGAAGGCCAAGAAGAAGAAGACCACGGGGACTCGAAAGAGTGCCCGTAACGTGGTGGTGTCGGACTCGTCATCCGACGAGTCCGAGACGCCCTCTTCCCATGAAAACGAGGAGGAGGAAGAAGAAAACTCTCCCCCCCCCCAGCGGAGGGAGGAGAGAAGAGGAAGGCCGCCCCAACGGGGGAGGCCGAGGGGTCTAGGAAAAGGAAGACCCCTCCGCCGGACTACTCCCCCGACGCCGAAGAGGGCGAAGAGGAGTGGCCAAACAAGGCCAAGCGTCCGGCGAAATCGTAAGTTCGGATGTCAGAGTAACTCATGATGTTCCTTTGTCGCACAGCTTTCCCTAATGTCGAACGTAATTATGCAGCCCGCCCCGGGCCGAATTTAATGAATCGTCGGGCGGCTCCTTGGACTCATCGGACGTGAACTCAGTTCCGCCCGCTGTCTCCCCCCGCACTGCAGACGACGCCGAAGTGGCGTCGCGACAAGCTCCGGGGCAAGAGGAGGTGGTCCCGGAGGAGCCGCAAGGCAACCTCCCGGACTCCAGGAGTGAAGGGGATAAGGCCCCCCAGGGCTCCAAGTCTGGCTTTGTGCCGGACACCGCACCGGAATCTTCCACAGTTCCGGACCACGGTAGGCGAACTCCTTCCAAGAGGAGCAAGCCTTCTGAGCCGGCGGCCTCCGTCCAACCGGAGGTGCCGGACAATCTGCTAGAGGTGCTTGACGGCGCCTCCATCGACGAGGGGCACCGTACTATTATGAGTACGGTGACCCAGAAGGTTCAGTCCGCCAAGAGCGGACTGACTGAAGCTTGCGCTTGCCTTCTAACAGGCTTCGAGGTAAGTAAAAATATGTAAAAATATTACCGCATAGACAGTAGCCCCTGATGCTCTGTTTGGCGTTCGGAAAGAAAATCCGAATAGAGGATCTATTAAATTTCGCAGGAGTCTAACAAAAAGAGTCAATATGCGTATGCAGGCTTCGCTGCTATCCACCGCCGCACTGACTACGGAGGTGGGTGTCCTGAAGAAGGACCTCGAGCGGACCGAGCAAGAGCTCGGCCTTGCCAAGCGGCAGCTCGAGGAGAAAGAAAGGTAAGAAATACCTTACAGAAAAAGTGCCTATAAAAAGGCGTGATTGCAAAAAAAAATAACAGGATTGTACTGCTTATTGTAGGGGCCACGACTGAGGTGGCGACCCTTAAGCAGGCGCTGTCTGAGGCCGAAAAGAAAACGTCCGTGGAGCGCACCGAGCGAGACAGACTTGGGGCTCAGGTCGGCGAGGTGCAGCAAGAGCTTCAGGCTCTCATGAAAAAACATGAGAGTTTGGAGCTTGAGTCAAAGGCGCAAGCATCCGAGCTCGCGACGGCCCTTGAGACTGCCAAGTCTGCCAAGGCTGAAGCCCAAAAGGCCCTCCAAGAGTTGGAGGAGATGAGGAAGATAGCAGCGGGTAAGGCATTCTTCATGCAAAGCAGAAATATAAAAGTAAACTACTTGTTACTTACCCGAATCCGGAGCTCTCCAGGGGCATTCGCAGATCTTCCCTGCAGCATATCCGATGCCGCCGCATTCTACCGAGCTGAAGAGGGTAGCTCGGCGGAGAAGGTGTTCTGGTCTCAGTATTCTGAGGCCGGACACCCTGTGCCTTTGAGCGACCAGCTGAAATAGCTGGTCGAGCTCCACAAGGCAGCCGAACAGGCCATGAAGGGCTTCATAGTTCGGCTGTGGCCCGGAGAGGCCCTGCCTGGGAGCTATTTCGGGCTGGTGCGGCGGCTGGTGGAGGCCTGTCCGAGGCTCGAGGTCATCAAGCGCTCCGTCTGCATCGAAGGTGCCCGTCGGGCCCTTGCCCGTGCAAAGGTGCAATGGGGTAAGCTGGACGGTGAGAAGCTTATGAAGGACGGGCCGCCGTCGGGGAAGGAGCATCGCAAGCCCGAGAACTACTACAAGGATGTTCTTGCAGGTGCCCGCCTTGTGGCGGATGAATGTACCAAGGATGTGATTTTTGAATGAACTCGCTCGTGTTTTATCCTGTGCGCTGAAAACTTGTTCATATGCGCTAAGCAATGCTTATTGAATTTAAAATATTACTTTCTGTGCGGCTGTTTATCAAAAAATTGAGAGATGGCCAGTCGTCGGCTTCTGCCCCCATGCCACTAGTGCTGGGGTGTTCGGGATAAATATGAACGCTCTTTTTCCCATAGTTGGGTCCTTCGAGGGAGGCACTCAGCACAACGAACCAGGCAATCGGACTATAATGCTTGAACACTCTCACTTAGCCATAGAACTCTATAATTTTAAATTTCAGCGAAGCCCCTAGTTTGGAAGACCGAGTTCGGGGCGCTATCCACGCCTTGGCCGGACAAAGCCAGCTCCTCGCTCGAAGCGGCATAAGTCTTTAGGGACTCGAAAAACCTCTCGAACAGCGACCGGTCTCTCGCCTCATCATGACAGTCAGTTTTAGCTTTCTCCACTGAGGTGCTTAACCCAGCTGAACCGGGGCACAATCGCAGTGGTTCTCCTAGTGCTACCTTAGCCGATAGAGCGGAACGTAAGGCACCAAAACATAGGATCCAGGCAAACCCAACTATTGACCCAAATCATGATTCGGAGCCGATGCATATAGTGCTATAAGTTCGGGGTGCCGCACTTGTGAAAGTGTACGGACTTCTCACACCATTATGAGGGGTACTGAAGCCCCTGGCGTGTTTGCCGTACCATGGTGTACGGGTGCAATCATGTCATTTAATAAACATATATGTGAAAAGAGGATAATGCAAAAAATAGACAAAAAGCTAAGCATTGTTTATAGAGAGGCTATTTATCAAAGCCGAACGATACAAATAGTGCGGTAAGCAAAAGATATTGGACTATTCAGTATGTCCTGACCAGGGGCAGGCCGCGGAATTGTATTTAAAACAGGTATACCGCTCGTAATAGATACCACCTGGGAGTTCCATAATGCGGCATGGCTTGTCTGCCTCCCTGGATCTTGCATCGTTTGTGCGGCAGTCGAATTGCCGAACAGGTCGTCCGAAGTATGGAGTCTTGAAAGTAAGAAAAAATTAAAAAAAAGAATCCGGCAGCCCCTAGTACATTTTAAGCCGTATTTTGGGCGTGCCGTTATTGCGCCCCTTCCCCTGTGCCCATGGTATTTCAAGGGCGTAGTTATGTATGCGAGGTACTGGTTTCGCTATGTCGCGAGAGCTGGGGTTGGGGCCGCATTGCTACGCTTGCTCAGAGTGTGCCAGGCGGTGCTGCTGTGGGTTACTCCGGGCGCGCTTGGCAGTGTCTGGCATTTTAATGGCCGGACTGGAGAATTGCCTGAGAAAGCTACTTTGTACCTCCGTTGCGAGAGCCGCCGTATGCTCCTCCGTACGGAGGGAGCGTTCGGTGTTTCCGTTGACCGTAATTACTCCTCGAGGGCCTGGCATCTTGAGCTTGAGATATGCGTAGTGCGGCACCGCATTGAACTTTACGAATGCGGTTCGTCCAAGCAGGGCGTGATAGCCACTGCGAAACGGGACTATATCGAAGATTAACTCTTCGCTTCGGAAATTGTCCGGGGATCCGAAGACCACGTCAAGTGTTACTAAGCCTATACAGTTGGCTTCTACACCTGGTATAACGCCTTTAAAGGTCGTTCTTGTGGGCTTAATCCTTGAGGGATCTATGCCCATTTTCCGCACTGTATCCTGATAAAGCAGGTTCAGGCTACTGCCGCCGTTCATGAGGACTCTTGTGAGATGAAATCCGTCGATGATTGGGTCGAGAACCAATGCGGCGAAGCCGCCATGACGGATGCTAGTGGGATGGTCCCTTCAATCAAAAGTGATCGGGCAGGAGGACCATGGGTTGAACTTTGGGGCGACTGGCTCCATCGCGTATACGTCCCGTAGCGCACGCTTCCGCTCCCGCTTGGGAATGTGGGTTGCGTATATCATATTCACCGTCCGCACTTGTGGGGGAAAGCCCTTCTGTCCATTGTTGTTCGGCGGCTTGGGCTCCTCGTCGTTGCTGTGCAGCCCCTTGTCTCTGTTTTCGACCCTTAACTTGCCTGCCTGCTTGAACACCCAACAATCCCTGTTAGTGTGATTGGCTGGCCTTTCGGGGGTGCCATGTATCTGGCACAAGCGATCGAGTATTCGGTCCAAACTGGACGGGCCCTGAGTATTCTTTTTAAATGGCTTTTTCCGCTGACCGGATTTATAGCCTTTGAATCCGGCATTGACTGCCATTTCTTCATTGCTGTCGCTATTAACGCGGTGTTTTTGCTTATTCCGACGTGTCCTGCCACTTTTGTCCTTGGTATCGGAATTACCAGGGTTCTTTGATAAGTTGTTACTGCGAGCTAGCCAGCTGTCTTCTCCCGCGCAAAAGCGGGTCATGAGTGTCGTGAGGGCTGCCATGGATTTCGGCTTTTCCTATCCCAGGTGCCGGGCAAGCCACTCGTCGCGGATGTTATGCTTGAAGGCTGCTAGGGCCTCTGCGTCCGGACAGTCGACTATCTGGTTTTTCTTTGTTAGGAACCGTGTCCAGAATTGTCTGGCCGATTCCTCTAGCTGCTGAATTATGTGGCTTAAGTCGTCGGCATCCGGCGGTCGCACGTAAGTGCCCTGGAAGTTGTCGAGGAATGCGGCTTCCAGGTCCTCCCAAGAACCGATTGAGTCTGCTGGCAAGCTGTTAAGCCAATGCCGGGCCGGTCCTTTTAAGTTTGAGCGGGAGGTATTTGATGGCGTGTAGATCATCGCCGCGTGCCATGTGGATGTGAAGGAGATAATCCTCGATCCATACCGCCGGATCTGCTGTGCCATCGTATGATTTGATGTTTATGGGTTTGAAACCCTCTGGGATTTTATGATCCATTACTTCATTCGTGAAGCATAGCGGGTGTGTGGCGCCTCTGTACTGGGCTATATCACGACGCAGCTCGGAAGAGCTATGTCTGTTGTGTTCGGCCCGACCGGATTTGTTGTATCCAGAGTGAAGATCATTGTCACATGTCGTAGGGCGCCTGCGCGATCCGTAGATCGATCTTGTTTGTCTTGCCTTATCCTCCAGTATGTCTCGCAGGTCGGGCGCATTTTCCCGTGCCTTAGTTGAGCGGTGTCGGGGCATGGCTTGGGTGGAGGGCTGAGAGGCCTCTTTGTCGCGGCCGTGAGGTGGCCGGTCTGCCATGTCATGCGCTGGTGATGTAGGTGCTTCCTCCTCTGATCGGGGTAGCGGCCTGCGCTTTAGGTAACTCTTGGAGGGGCATTCGAGTTCATACTCTTCGGCCGCAAAGACTTCAGTCCATCTGTCAGCTAGCAAATCTTGGGCAGCTCTAAGCTGTTGCTGCTTTTTCTTGAGGCTGCTTGCCGTGGCTAAAAGCCTGCGTTTAAAACGCTCTTATTCGGCGGGGTTTGATGGTATGACGAATTCGTCGTCATCGAGGCTTGCCTTGTCTTCGGAGGGAGGCGTATAGTTATCATCCTCGACCTCTCGGTCTGCCGCTCTCTCATGAGGGCTGGCTTCTCCATCTTCCTGTGCCGAATCTTGCTGAGGTGGGTGTTCTTCGGTGCTATCCGGGGTAGTATTATCTCCCGTGCCGGAATCACCGTTTTTGCTTTGGCGGGATTTAGAGCGGCGCCGCTGACGCCGGCGCTTTGGCTGTTTCTTGGGGGCGTCATCCCCCACTGTTCCATCGCCATCTCCATCTTTTGGAGTATCCACCATATATATGTCATATGACAAGGTGGCCTTCCAGCGCCCTACAGGTGCTGGTTCCTGTTCGTCTCCTACATCGTCGTCCATGCCGTCGATGTCTTCGGAGCTGAAGTCAAGCATGTCGGTTAGATCGTCGATAGTGGCTACAAAGTGGGTGGTGGGTGGGCTTTGAATTTCCTCATCGCCCGTATCCCCCCCTCGCTGACCGTAGTCCGGCCAGGCCTCTCCTGATAAAGAGAGAGACTTAAGAGAATTCAGGATGTCGCCAAAAGGCGAACGCTGAAAGATGTCTGCGGCGGTGAACTCCATTATTGGCGCCCAATCGGATTCGATTGGCAGGGGCGCGGGGGGTTCGGAGTCCGGGGAGGAGTCCGGATCCTCGGAGTCACGGGTCGTGCAGAGTGCGGGGCTAGCGTTCGGCTTGATCGCTTTTGGGATCGCAGCCCCCGAGGTGATGTCCAACCGCTCATCCTCGATTGGCGCAATAGGCTCCGAGTTAGGGATCGGAACCGATGCGTGTGCGGCCTCCAGGACACTATCTGGGGGCAGAGCTAGATCATGCCTCTCGAGATAGTGCGGCGCGCTTGGCCGTGGCTCGAGTCCGTCGAAGATCATGTCTCCGCGGATGTCAGCCGTGTAGTTTAAGCTTCCAAACATGACTTGATGGCCAGGGGCATAGCTTTCGATCTGCTCCAGGTGGCCGAGCGAATTGGCCCGCAGAGTGAAGCCGCCGAAGATGAAGATCTGTCCGGGGAGAAAAGTCTCACCCTGGACCGCATCGTTGTTGATGATCAAAGGAGACATCGGGCCTAAAGGCGACGACACAGAGGAACTCTTAATGAAAGCACCAATGTCGGTGTCAAAACCGGCAGATCTCGGGTAGTGGGTCCCGAACTGTGCGTCTAGGCCGAATGGTAACAGGAGGCAGGGAACACGATGTTTTACCCAGGTTCGGGCCCTCTCGATGGAGGTAAAATCCTACGTCCTGCTTGATTAATATTGATGATATGGGTAGTACAAGAGTATATCTACCACGAGATGAAGGAGGCTAAACCCTAGAAGCTAGCCTATGGTATGATTGTTGTATATGGAGTTGATTGCCTACGGACTACAACCCTCCGGTTTATATAGACACCGGATAGGGTTAGGGTTACACAGAATCGGTTACAATGGTAGGAGATCTTGAATATCCGCATCACCAAGCTTGCCTTCCACGCCAAGGAAAGTCCCATCCGGACACGGGACGAAGTCTTCAATCTTGTATCTTCATAGTCCAGGAGTCCGGCTGAAGGTATAGTCCGGCTACCCGAACACCCCCTAATCCAGGACTCCCTCAGTGCCACCTCGCTCTAGTCATCCTCCTTCCAGGTCAGTGCCACCTCGCTCTGGTCCAATTCCTTCTAGATTAATGCTAGCTCGCTATGGTCCTCCTTTGAGGGTATCGGCGGTGTTGAGCAGTAGGAGAAGTGGCGTGGGGAATCACAGTGATCAAAGCATGGGGCGGGGGGAACATGGGCAATCATAGTGATTGAGGTGTGGGGGGGAGGACTGGGCGGGAGGAGGAGCGACTCGATTTTGATGGGCATGGTGTTAGCCGACTAGTGGGTGGTTCAAGGCGGCATAGGTTTGGATGTAGTGAGCTTCGAAAATTGGCTATGACAATGCAATATGGAGGCTCGAGGCAAGTATGGAGTACCCTTATAAAACTTGTGAAAAATACTACCATGTCAGAGCAAGCATCTGAAAAGCTAGAGGCTTTTAGCTGAATGTAACGAATATATTCCAACATTTCCATGAGAGTTCCATTAGTCTTTCTTACCTCTCTCAAGGAGATTAGGGCAAAGCCTTCCTTCCCTTGATCTTCGTCGGCAAGCTTGTGGATTTTGTTGGGGAATGTAGTACTTTAAAAAAAATTCCTACGCACACGCAAGATCATGGTGATGCATAGCAACGAGAGAGGAGAGTGTTGTCTACGTACCCTCGTAGACCGAAAGTGGAAGCATTATCACAACGCGGTTGATGTAGTCGTACGTCTTCACGGCCCGACCAATCAAGCACCGAAACTACGGCACCTCCGAGTTCTAGCACACGTTCAGCTCGATGACGATCCCCGGACTCCGATCCAGCAGAATGTCGGGGAAGAGTTCCGTCAGCACGACGGCGTGGTGACGATCTTGATGTTCTACCGTCGCAGGGCTTCGCCTAAGCACCGCTACAATATTATCGAGGATTATGGTGGAAGGGGGCACCGCACACGGCTAAGAGATCAATGATCAATTGTTGTGTCTATGGGGTGCCCCCTGACCCGTATATAAAGGAGCAAGGGGGGAGGCGGCCGGCCTAGGAGGAGGGCGCGCCAAGGGGGGAGTCCTACTCCCACCGGGAGTAGGACTCCTCCTTCCCTTGTTGGAGTAGGAGAGAAGGAAAGAGGGGGAGAGGAACAAGGAAAAGGGGGCTGCACCCCTTGTCCAATTCGGACCAGAGGGGGGCGCGCGCCTCCTTCCTTTTGGCCTCTCTCCTCTATTCCCGTATGGCCCAATAAGGCCCATATACTCCCCCGGCGAATTCCCGTAACTCTCCGGTACTCCGAAAAATACCGGAATCACTCGAAACCTTTCCGATGTCCGAATATAGTCGTCCAATATATTGATTTTTACGTCTCGACCATTTCGAGACTCCTCGTCATGTCCCCGATCTCATCCGGGACTCCGAACTCCTTCGGTACATCAAAACTCATAAACTCATAATATAACTGTCCTCGAAACCTTAAGCGTGCGGACCCTACGGGTTCGAGAACAATGTAGACATGACCGAGACACGTCTCCGGTCAATAACCAATAGCGGAACCTGGATGCTCATATTGGCTCCCACATATTCTACGAAGATTTTTATCGGTCAAACCGCATAACAACATACGTTGTTCCCTTTGTCATCGGTATGTTACTTGCCCGAGATTCGATCGTTGGTATCTTAATACCTAGTTCAATCTCGTTACCGGCAAGTCTCTTTACTCGTTCCGTAATACATCATCCTGCAACTAACTCATTAGATGCAATGCTTGCAAGGCTTTAGGTGATGTGCATTATCGAGAGGGCCCAGGGATACCTCTCCGACAATCGAAGTGACAAATCCTAATCTCGAAATACGCCAACCCAACAAGTACCTTTGGAGACACCTGTAGAGCACCTTTATAATCACCCAGTTATGTTGTGACATTTGGTAGCATACAAAGTGTTCCTCTGGTAAACGGGAGTTGCATAATCTCATAGTCATAGGAACATGTATAAGTTATGAAGAAAGCAATAGCAACAAACTAAACGATCAAGTGCTATGCTAACGGAATGGGTCAAGTCAATCACATCATTCTCCTAATGATGTGATCCCGTTAATCAAATGACAACTCATGTCTATGGTTAGGAAACATAACCATCTTTAATCAACGAGCTAGTCAAGTAGAGGCATACTAGTGACACTCTGTTTGTCTATGTATTCACACATGTATTATGTTTCCGGTTAATAAAATTCTAGCATGAATAATAAACATTTATCATGATATAAGGAAATATATAATAACTTTATTATTGCCTCTAGGGCATATTTCCTTCAGTCTCCCACTTGCACTAGAGTCAATAATTTAGTTCACATCGCCATGTGATTTACATCAATAGTTCACATCACCATGTGATTAACACCCATAGTTCACATCGACATGTGACCAACACCCAAAGGGTTTACTAGAGTCAATAATCTAGTTCACATCGCTATGTGATTAACACCCAAAGAGTACTGAGGTGTGATCATGTTTTGCTTGTGAGAGAAGTTTAGTCAACGGGTCTGCCACATTCAGATCCGTAAGTATTTTGCAAATTTCTATGTCAACAATGCTCTACACAGAGCTATTCTAGCTAATTGCTCCCACTTTCAATATGTATCCAGATTGAGATTTAGAGTCATCTAGATCAATGTCAAAATTTGCATCGACGTAACCCTTTACGATGAATCTTTTGTCACTTCCATAATCGAGAAACATATCCTTATTCCACTAAGGATAATTTTGACCAATGTCTAGTGATCTACTCCTAGATCACTATTGTACTCCTTTGCCAAACTCAGGGCAGGGTATACAATAGGTCTGGTACACAGCATGGCATACTTTATAGAACCTATGGCTGAGGCATAGTGAATGACTTTCATTCTCTCTCTATCTTCTGCCGTGGTCGGGTTTTGAGTCTTACTCAATTTCACACCTTGTAACACAGGCAAGAACTCCTTCTTTAACTATTCCATTTTGAACTACTTCAAAATCTTGTCAAGGTATGTACTCATTGAAAAAACTTATCAAGCGTATTGATCTATCTCTATAGATCTTCATGCTCAATATGTAAGCAGCTTCACCGAGGTCTTTCTTTGAAGAACTCCTTTCAAACATTCCTGTATGCTTTGTAGAATAATTCTACATTATCTCTGATCAACAATATGTCATTCACATATACTTATCAGAAATGTTGTAGTGCTCCCACTCACTTTCTTGTAAATACAGGCTTCACCACAAGTCCGTATAAAACTATATGCTTTGATCAACTTATCAAAGCGTATATTCCAACTCCGAGATGTTTGCATCAGTCCATAGATGGATCGCTGGAGTTTGCATACTTTGTTAGTACCTTTAGGATTGACAAAACCTTCTGGTTGCATCATATACAACTCTTCTTTAATAAATCTATTAAGGAATGCAGTTCTGTTTATCCATTTGCCAGATTTCATAAAATACGGCAATTGCTAACATGATTCAGACAGACTTAAGCATAGATACGAGTGAGAAACTCTCATCGTAGTCAACACCTTGAACTTATCGAAAACCTTTTTGCGACAATTCTAGCTTTGTAGATAGTAACACTACTGTCAGCGTCCGTCTTCCTCTTGAAGATCCATTTAATCTCAATGGCTCGCCGATCATTGGCAAGTCAATCAAAGTCCATACTTTGTTCTCATACATGGATCTCATCTCAAATTTCATGGACTCAAGCCATTTCGTGGAATCTGGGCTCATCATCACTTCCTCATAGTTCGTAGGCTTGTCATGGTTAAGTAACATGACCTCCAGAACAGGATTACCGTACCACTCTGGTGCGGATCTCACTCCGGTTTACCTACGAGTTTCGGTAGTAACTTGATCTGAAGTTACATGATCATCATCATTAGCTTCCTCACTAATCGGTGTAGTAGTCACAGGAACATATTTCTGTGATGAACTACTTTCTAATAAGGGAGCAGGTACAGTTACCTCATCAAGTTCTACTTTCCTCCCACTCACTTCTTTCGAGAGAAACTCCTTTTCTAGAAAGGATCCGTTCAAAACAACGAATATATTGCCTTCGGATCTATGATAGAAGGTGTACCCAACATATTCTTTTGGGTATCCTATGAAGACGCACTTCTCCGATTTGGGTTAGAGCTTATCAGGTTGAAACTTTTTCACATAAGCATTGCAGCCTCAAACTTTAAGAAACGGCAGCTTAGGTTTCTTGCCAAACCATAGTTCATACGGTGTCGTCTCAACGGATTTACATGGTGCCCAATTTAACGTGAATGCAGCTGTTTCTAATGCATAACCCCAAAATGGTAGTGGTAGATCGGTAAGAGACATCATAGATCACACCATATCTAATAAAGTACGGTTATGACGTTCGGACACACCATTACACTATGGTGTTCCAGGTGGCGTGAGTAGTGAAACTATTTCACATTTTTTTAACTGAAGGCCAAACTTGTAACTCAAATATTTTACTTCTGCGATCATATCGTAAAAACTTTTTATTTTTGTTACGATGATTCTTCACTTCACTCTGAAATTCTTTGAACTTTTCAAATGTTTCAGATTTGTGTTTCATCAAGTAGATATACTCATATCTGCTCAAATCATCTGTGAAGATCAGAAAATAATGATACCTGCCACGAGCCTCAATATTCATCGGACCACATACATTAGTATGTATTATTTCCAACAAATCTGTTGCTCGCTCCATTGTTTCGGAGAACGGAGTCTTAGTCATCTTGCCCATGAGGCATGGTTCGCAAGCATCTATTGATTCATAATCAAGTGATTCCAAAAGTCCATCAGCATGGATTTTCTTCATGCGCTTTACACTAATATGACCTAAACGGCAGTGCCACAAATAAGTTGCACCATCATTATTAACTTTGCATCTTTTGGTTTCAATATTATGAATATGTGTATCACTATGATCGAGATCCAACGAACCATTTTCATTGGGTGTGTAACCATATAAGGTTTTATTCATGTAAATAGAACAACGATTTATTCTCTTACTTAAATGAATAACCGTATTGCAATAAACATGATCAAATCATATTAATGCTCAACACAAACACCAAATAACACTTATTTAGGTTCAACACTAATCCCAAAAGTATAGGCAATGTGCGATGATGATCATATCAATCTTGGAACCACTTCCAACACACATCGTCACTTCAGCCTTAACTAGTCTATGTTCATTCTGCAACTCCCGTTTCGAGTTACTACTCTTAGCAACTGAACCAGTATCAAATACTGAGGGGTTGCTACGAACACTAGTAAAATACACATCAATAATCTGTATATCAAATATACCTTTGTTCACTGTGCCATCCTTCTTATCCGCCAAATACTTGGGGCAGTTCCGCTTCCAGTGACCAGTCCCTTTGCAGTAGAAGCACTTAGTCTCAGGCTTAGGACCAGACTTGGGCTTCTTCACTTGAGCAGCAACTTGCTTGTCGTTCTTCTTGAAGTTCCCCTTCTTCCCTTTGCCCTTTTCTTGAAACTAGTGGTCTTGTCTACCATCAACACTTGATATTTTTCTTGATTTCTACCTTCGTCGATTTCAGCATTACGAAGAGCTTAGGAATCATTTCCGTTACCCCTTGCATATCATAGTTCATCACGAAGTTCTACTAACTTGGTGATGGTGACTAGAGAATTCTGTCAATCACTATTTTATCTGGAAGATTAACTCCCACTTGATTCAAGCGATTGTAGTATCCAGACAATCTGAGCACATGCTCACTGTTTGAGCTATTCTCCTCCATCTTTTAGCTATAGAACTTGTTGGAGACTTCATATCTCTCAACTCGGGTATTTGCTTCAAATATTAACTTCAACTCCTGGAACATCTCATATGGTCCATGACGTTCAAAATGTCTTTGAAGTCCCGATTCTAAGCCGTTTAAGCATGGTGCACTAAACTATCAAGTAGTCATCATATTGAGCTAGCCAAATGTTCATAACATCTACATCTGCTCCTGCAATAGGTTTGTCACCTAGCGGTGCATCAAAGACATAATTCTTCTGTGCAGCAATGAGGATAAACCTCAAATCACGGATCCAATCCGCATCATTGCTACTAACATCTTTCAACTTAGTTTTCTCTAGGAACATATCAAAAATAAAACAGGGGAGCTAAACGCGAGCTATTAATCTACAACATAGATATGCTAATACTACCAGGACTAAGTTCATGATAAATTAAAGTTCAATTAATCATATTACTTAAGAACTCCCACTTAGATAGACATCCCTCTAATCCTCTAAGTGATCACGTGATCCAAATCAACTAAACCATGTCCGATCAGCACGTGAGATGGAGTAGTTTCAATGGTGAACATCACTATGTTGATCATATCTACTATATGATTCACGCTCGACCTTTCGGTCGCCGTGTTCCGAGGCCATATCTGTTATATGCTAGGCTCGTCAAGTTTAACCTGAGTATTCCGCGTGTGCAACTGTTTTGCACCCGCTGTATTTGAACATAGAGCCTATCACACCCGATCATCACGTGGTGTCTCAGCACGAAGAACTTTCTCAACGGTGCATACTCAGGGAGAACACTTATACTTTGATAATTTAGTGAGGGATCATCTTATAATGCTACTGTCAATCAAAGCAAGATAAGATGCATAAAAGATAAACATCACATGCAATCAATATAAGTGATATGATATGGTCATCATCATCTTGTACTTGTGATCTCCATCTCCGAAGTACCGTCATGATCACCATCGTCACCGGCGCGACACCTTGATCTCCATCGTAGCATCGTTGTCGTATCACCAATCTTATGCTTCCACGACTATCGCTACCGCTTAGTGATAAAGTAAAGCATTACAGCGCGATTGCATTGCATACAATATAGCGACAACCATATGGCTCCTGCCAGTTGCCGATAACTCGGTTACAAAACATGATCATCTCATACAATAAAATTTAGCATCATGTCTTAACCATATCACATCACAACATGCCCTGCAAAAACAAGTTAGACGTCCTCTACTTTGTTATTACAAGTTTTACGTGGCTGCTACGGGCTTAACAAGAACTGTTCTTACGTACGCATCAAAACCACAACGATAGTTTGTCAAGTTGGTGTTGTTTTAACCTTCGCAAGGACTGGGCGTAGCCACATTTGGCTCAACTAAAACTGGAGAAACTGACACCCGCCAGCCACCTGTGTGCAAAGCACGTCGGTAGAACCAGTCTCGCGTAAGCGTACGCGTAATGTCGGTCCGGGCCGCTTCATCCAACAATACCGCCGAACCAAAGTATGACATGCTGGTAAGCAGTATGACTTATATCGTCCACAACTCACTTGTGTTCTACTCGTGCATAACATGAACGCATAAAACCTAGGCTCGGATGTCACTGTTGGGGAAGGTAGTAATTTCAAAAAAAATTCCTACGCACACGCAAGATCATGGTGATGCATAGCAACAAGAGAGGAGAGTGTTGTCTACGTACCCTCGTAGACCGAAAGCGGAAGCGTTATCACAACGCGGTTGATGTAGTCGTACGTCTTCACGGCCCGACCGATCAAGCACCGAAACTACGGCACCTCCGAGTTCTAGCACACGTTCAGCTCGATGACGATCCCCGGACTCCGATCCAGCAGAATGTCGGGGAAGAGTTCCGTCAGCACGACGGCGTGGTGACGATCTTGATGTTCTACCGTCGCAGGGCTTCGCCTAAACACCGCTACAATATTATCGAGGATTATGGTGGAAGGGGGCACCGCACACAGCTAAAAGATCAATGATCAATTGTTGTGTCTATGGGGTGCCCCCCTGACCCGTATCTAAAGGAGCAAGGGGGGAGGCGGCCGGCCTAGGAGGAGGGCGCGCCAAGGGGGGAGTCCTACTCCCACCAGGAGTAGGACTCCTCCTTCCCTTGTTGGAGTAGGAGAGAAGGAAAGAGGGGAAGAGGAACAAGGAAAAGGGGGCTGCACCCCTTGTCCAATTCGGACCAGAGGGGGGGCGCGCCTCCTTCCTTTTGGCCTCTCTCCTCTATTCCCGTATGGCCCAATAAGGCCCATATACTCCCCGGCGAATTCCCGTAACTCTTCGGTACTCCAAAAAATACCGGAATCACTCGGAACCTTTGGGATGTCCGAATATAGTCGTCCAATATATCGATTTTTACGTCTCGACCATTTCGAGACTCCTCGTCATGTCCCCGATCTCATCAGGGACTCCGAACTCCTTCGGTTCATCAAAACTCATAAACTCATAATATAACTGTCATCGAAACCTTAAGCGTGCGGACCCTACGGGTTCGAGAACAATGTAGACATGACCGAGACACGTCTCCGGTCAATAACCAATAGCGGAACCTGGATGCTCATATTGGCTCCCACATATTCTATGAAGATTTTTATCAGTCAAACCGCATAACAACATACGTTGTTCCCTTTGTCATCGGTATGTTACTTGCCCGAGATTCGATCGTCGGTATCTCAATACCTAGTTCAAGTATCGGCAAGTCTCTTTACTCGTTCCGTAATACATCATCTCGCAACTAACTCATTAGTTGCAATGCTTGAAGGCTTTAGGTGATGTGCATTACCGAGAGGGCCCAGAGATACCTCTCCGACAATCAGAGTGACAAATCCTAATCTCGAAATACGCCAACCCAACAAGTACCTTCGGAGACACATGTAGAGCACCTTTATAATACCCAGTTACGTTGTGACATTTGGTAGCACACAAAGTGTTCCTCTGGTAAACGGGAGTTGTATAATCTCATAGTCATAGGAACATGTATAAGTCATGAAGAAAGCAATAGCAACAAACTAAACGATCAAGTGCTATGCTAACGGAATGGGTCAAGTCAATCACATCATTCTCCTAATGATGTGATCCCGTTAATCAAATGACAACTCATGTCTATGGTTAGGAAACATAACCATCTTTAATCAACGAGCTAGTCAAGTAGAGGCATACTAGTGACACTCTGTTTGTCTATGTATTCACACATGTATTATGTTTCCGGTTAATACAATTCTAGCATGAATAATAAACATTTATCATGATATAAGGAAATATATAATAACTTTATTATTGCCTCTAGGGCATATTTCCTTCAGATTTGCCTCCCCTCTGCCGGCTGCTCTGACGACTGGAGGCGGGGAGAGGAGTCCTGGTGTATTGGCTCCGACTTGTATACAAGTTAGGGTTTTTAGCCCTCGTAGAGACGACGCTTGGACAGATGCTGATGCTTCTTTTAGTCGGTCTTTCGGGATCCGATCCTCCTCAAGTTCATCCACTAGGACGGATTAGATGGAACTTCGGCGTAGATTCCTGCCAGCTCCTTGGGGTTGTGGGGTTAGGGTTTCTCGTCGTGCATACGCGGCGACAAAATTTCGTTTTAGATTCTTCGGATCGATTCAAGTGTTCAACGATTGTGGCTCGGTTACGATGGTCCTTAGGGGCACACGCATCAAGATTTCCCGTCTGTCATCGACAAGATTAGGTCGGCTCTAATATGTGAGCGGCGACAGCGACACGTCGGTGGCTCGTGATGCTAGCAACGATGGTTGTTCGATGCTCTAGGGATCTCGATGTAATTTTTATTACATTTGAGGTGCTTTGCTCTTATGGTAAAATTTACAATCAAATGTTTTTTGCAAGAAAAATAAAGCATTCCACCAACATATAAGACCTGCTAACTCAAAACCACCATGTTGTCCGTTTCAAAAAAAAAACACCACCATGTTGAATTTTACATAAGGGAGTCTGTTTTTATTTACTCCGCATATTAGAGTTGATGAAGTCAAACTTTCTAAAGTTTGACCAAATTTATAGAAAATAATATAAAATTTTAGCATAACAAATTTATATGATGTGAAAGTGCAGTATTGATTTGTTATTGTATATGTTAATATTTTTGCCTATAAATTTTGTCAAAGTTTGTAAAACTTGATTTTGACCAAAACTAATATGTAAAGTAAATAAAAACAGAGGGAGTACACTAGAGGATGAGACGTGTAGTACGTACGGCTCAGAACCATGAGCGTATAAATCTCATTTACTGGATTTGTTTGGTGTGGGGAAAGACATTGAAGGCACTACCTGAAACCGCGTGCACTCCCGTTGCTATTAATGTCTGATGGAGTCAGCGCGAAGCAATTTTTTCCTTTTCCTTTTTTTGAACGGGTCAGCGTGGAGCCGAAGATGTGCAGATGCGTAGAGTGACGTCTGAGCGGGCGTGGCGCTGTATCACATTGGAAGGTGGGTCAACGGGATGCAGTCATGCAGAGGGCAAGTTGAACAGTGCCAGCGCCATTCGGAAACGAAATGCTAGTACTACTGGACAAGTTGAGCTTTTACCACATGGCACAATTTCAAAAAACCAGGGAGCAGTATAAAACTACTTATAATATAAATTTGGATGGATCGTGGTGCCGCCTAACATGAAAACTACTAGAATGTACTACCAGCTGCCCACCGCATGGATAAAACTACTTATAATACTCCCTCTATTCCAAAATATAGTGCCTCCGCGTTTCCCGAGGTTTAACTTTGACCATAAATTTAACCAACAAGACCAACTGCGGCGGGAGAAAAAATTATATAATTGAAAACTTCTTTCGAATACGAATTCACTGATATAATTTTTGCTCCCGCCGCAATCGGTCTTGATAGTTAAATTTACGGTCAAAATTGAAGCACGTGGATAGAGGAAGCACTACATTATGAAATGAAGGAAGTATGAATTTGGATGGATCGTGGCGCCGCGTAGCGCGTAGCATCAGAACTGGAATGTGCCACTGGTGTCAGATCAACTTGCCCACCCACCGCATGGATACGTAAAGACAACGCGCGCGAGCAGCAGTACTACCTCCGTTTCAGTTTACAAGTCCTGCGTGTATACCTATGTTGTCAATTTTATTAATCTAATATAACCTATATAACATAAAAATTATACCGTTTGAAAATAGAACATCTGAAGTGTATATTGATATATTTTTTGTGATATATGACTTGTATTAGGTTGGTCAAATTGACGACTTAGGAGTATGCGCACGCTTTATAAACTGAGAGAGAGGTATTACGACGACGGACCATATCGGATCAAATGCGGAAACGTGCAGCAGGTGCGAACGAGAGAAGATGCAAGCGAGCGGGCAAGAAAGGGTGGAGAGATTTTTGCCCGATTCGGAGTGGAACCGTCGGGAAGACGCGTTGTTTGGCTGGCAGGCGATATACAACGGCTGTATTTATTGGTGGTGCCGCCGCGCAGGTGCAGTGCAGGACTCGCAGACAGACGAGATGGGTCCCCGTATCTGGCACGTACGTGTACGTGGTGCATACGAAATTAATCGCGGATTTTCCTTACAAAATTGAACGTCCGAAATGGCACGTTATGTTGTCGCGAGGATTCTCATCAAGTTTCTATTTCTTGTTTGGATTTGTCATGCTTGGTAAAGAAATATTGTCATCCTCATGCCAGCATAATTTGCTTACAAAAAAAAATCAGATTTATCATGCTTACAAATCCTATGTTGAATTTGTGATATTCGTGTTAATTAGACGTAGTACTTCTTCTGTTCCAAAATAGATGACCCAACTTTATACTAAAGTTAATATAAAATTTGATCATTTATTTTAAAACGGAGGGAGTGCATTGCTTTGAATTCTCTAGAAAATGCAAAATAATCCCTGCAGCTAAGAATACTGTCTCGTAGGGGCGTCTATACCGTACTTAAAAAAAGGCATCTACTTGGTAGCACGGAATGAAACACGGTTGACGATCTTCTTGGAGTGGCTGTAATTTAGTTCCAGTGTTTTGTTCTCAGTTGAGTTAAAACACCGGCGTAGATTCATGCCAACTCCTTCGGGCGGCGAGGTTAGCGATTCTTGTTATGTGTACACAATAGCGATATTTAGTGTCGGGTTCTTTAAATTGTTTCAACGATTTAACACCGACGACTGTGGCTCCGGGGTGCTGGTACTTAGGGGCACGTACACGAAGACTTTCCGCTTGTCATCAATAAGGTCAAGCCAGCTTCGGTATGAGAGCAGCAACAGAAGCACGACGGCGGCTCGTTTTGGCGACAGCGATGGTCATTCGGTGGTCCATGGACCTCGATGTAATTTTTATTATGTTCAAGATATTGTTCGATGGTCCATGGTCCTTTTCACAAAAAAAGTTAAACACCGACGAGCACACAATAACTATAGCCAATCCAAGTGGCCGCCAGAGTATAGGTAGAGGGCCGTGTTTTTTTTAATAAAAAATCATTTTTTATTATCTTAAAATCATTTCAGGGTGCTCAAACACATGCCAATCAACCAAACAGCACAGAACATCTGACTATTAATCTCCAAAGCAAATGGCAGAGTTTTTTTCTTTTCTTTTGAGAAACAGTGGGAGAGTTGTTGCAAATAAAGGCCATGCCCGCCCCAGCTCAGAGGAAGAGAGTAGGGCGTCAAATAAATTAGCCCAAGAGAGCAAAGCATTTGGGCTTTTCCTTAGGACGGCCCGCCCATCGTGTATACTGTAGCTCCTAACTGGCGCCTGGAGCGGATTCTCGAAAAAAAAACGTCGCCTTCAGCGGTGGTTGGTGTTCGTGCGAAATCACTAATTAAGAAGTACTATTTGTCAAGGTCACTCCCATCACCTTAGATTTAGAAAGTGGCGTACATGCAGTGCGCCACTTATTGCAACCTGAGAGTTTTTTTCTTTTTTTGTAGATTCGTTTGTTGAAAATGTTTTATCTCTTATACCGTGCGTTCAAATCTTGAACCGGTTTTATAGTTTGATTCCTCGCGTCTAGATTTTAAAAACGAGATCTCATGATAGGTTTTGATAAACTTTTTTTCACAAAAAAATCAGATAAAAAACCTGAACTAGAAGCATATTTTTTTCCTTTCCAAAAGAGACACGACTGTGCCACTTACTAAGCAAACATGTGCCTTCATGAGAAGTAAGCCCATGCCTCTCACGGACAAAAAAAAGAAAACACATTTTCCCCGTTTCCAAGAGGCTCCGAGAGGCACGCCGTGCCTCTCGCAGAAGCAGATTCGTGCCTCTCATGAAAGAAAAAAAATATAAAACTTGTTTTTTTTCATTTCCAAGAGGTAGTGCCTCTTGCGGAAGTAAAATAAGAAAATATGTACCTTTTCGTTTTCGATAGGCACATCAACACCCCTCGCGAAAATAAAAAAAATGTGTTATTTTGTGCAATTTTGTTTTTTCAAAAAAAAAATCCAAGCTGAGAAAGACCTGATGGAAAACTGAAAAGCCAAAAAACTCATCTAAAAAGCCAAAAACGCGTGCTGATTTTTTTAAAAATCGGATGAAGCACCCAGAGCACAATACATGGCGGCGACTGAAAGCACGCCGAGTTCGCTCTCAACCCACCCCAGACCCAAGGAGCGCTCCTTCGTTAATTGCTTCCGCGCCTATGCAACTCCTGGTATGGGCCGGCCCTTCACAAGGAACAGAAGCGAATTGATCGCCAACGAACACCTGCGCGCACACGTCGTTCAATGGTTGACCGGTCCTGGTTAATCAGTTGACTGGTCAACCTTTGACATTTAGAAAAAAATTCAAAAAATTGTGAATGTCAAAAATGTTCACGCATTTTTAAAATGTTGACAAACTTCAGAAAAGTTCCTGAGTTTGATTTTTTTACTGAATTTCTAAAAATTTCATCGAATTTGAAAAAAATCACTGATTTTTAAAAAAGTTCACCGACTTATTTTTTTTACTAATTTGAAATAAGTTCATCGAATTTGAAAAAAGGTTCACTTAATTAGAAAAGAGTTCTTCCAATTTGAAAAAAAACATTGATTTCGAAAAATATTCATCAAATTTAAAAAATCATTGAATTTAGATAAAGGTTCATCAATTTGCTAAATGTTCATAAAATTAGAAAAAAATGTCGATTTTGGAAATAGTTCATCGAATTTGAAAAATATTCATAAAATCGGGTGAACTTTTTAGAACAAAAGAAAAAGAAAAATAAAGAAAAGGAAAACGAAAATGAAAAAGCAAACAAAAAAGAAAAATGAAAAAAGAAAACGAAAGAATCAAAGAGGGAAGAAGATCTACCGTCCACGTGATTATAGAGGTGAAGTGGCTGGGGTAGTTATAACTTGTTGAACTGAACCCCTGCGGCACGGGTTCGAATCCCACCTTAGCATGAACTGGTTTCGAATCCCACCTCAGCACGCACTCACTCGTTGAAATTTTTCGTGGATTTATACACAAAAGAGAAAGGCTAGCTGGGTCGGCTCACCGCGGGAGCGCTTCAGGTGTCCGTTTGTAATATACACAGTAACGAACGCCTGAAGCGCCAAATAGGAACCGCCCTCCGCTGCTTCTAGAGGACCCCTTTCTTTTCAAAATAAAAAAAAAATCCAAAGAACGCCTTTGTCTAAACAAAAAACTTCTAGAGAACCCCATGATAAATAAAATAATCGCAATCACATGTCATATATAGATCATCATATATCAGTTACGTATATCATAATTAACATATCTTAAGTAATGTATCTAAGCTATACTTTTCTTCCATTTACTCTTTACAAAGTCTAAGTTGGCCGCCCAACTCTAATACCAAAAATTATTTGATCCCTCAAGTTAAAAACTTGTCAAAATTCCTCTCTCAATTTGACAACTAAAATTAAGTTTAATGATGACATAGCAATGATTCTGCACTATGTCCTACCCAGCACAAAAATGGTCAAAACACAAAGAAAAAGGAAAATTGAAGTGAAAAATGAATATCTGTAAGCAAGTGAACTAACTTTAAGATCAAAGAAGACATATTTTAATAATTAAAATAGTATAATTTGTTTATTTTTAGGAGTTTCAAAAGTGTTCTCTCATAATAAATATTTACATAATTAAAATATTCCCAAAGAGGCATTGAAAGTTATGGGAACTTAAATACAAAGATAGAAAAAAATTGTTTCAAACTTCATAATTTTGAAGTTTCCTTGTGGTCGTCATGCAGTTTAAAAAAATCAAGATATTTACCAAAAAACAATTGGGTTCATGAAAACGATCCGGTCATCACCAAGATCGCTTTGATTGAAGTAGAGATAGATGCTTGTGGCTAAAATGATCGCTTTTCATACATTCAGGACATAATGTACGAACAACATTTGCAAAGAAAAAAAAAAAATTAGGGACACACTCGACGGTAGGTATCTATAATTGTACCTAAAGTGATCACAAACAACCATGGATGTATAGCAGGATTAGAATATCACATGTAGTAGATATACAATGCCAGGCCCATGGAGCCCGACTGAATTTTTGTCAACATTTTATGTTTAAGAAAAAACTGAAAAGGAAGTAAAGAGGAAGTAAAGGAAGCCCTCTTCCAAATGTTTCCGCCCAAAGCACCGGGCCCGGACGGTTTCCCCGCTCACTTCTTTCAGAAGCATTGGGAACTTTCTGGGGACGAGGCAACACGAATGATCATTCGAGTGCTCGATGGAGTAGATTCACCGGAGGAGATTAATAACACGTTCATTGTTTTAATTCCCAAGATAGCGAGTCCAAAAGTTTTAGGTCAGTTTCGGCCAATAAGCCTTTGTAACATGATCTACAAGATCGCATCAAAGGTCTTAGCAAATCGGCTGAAATCCATTCTCCCTGATATCATCTCTGAAGAGCAGTCGGCTTACGTTCCTGGACGCCTTATAACGGATAACTTCATAACAGCCTACGAGTGCTTGCATTACATGAAAACCAGGAGGGTCAAAGGTAACAGATATTGTGCTCTAAAATTGGATATGATGAAGGCATATGATCGTTTGGAGTGGTCATATCTCGAGGCAGTGATGACCAAGATGGGATTCAGCCCTAGGTTCATTGCTACTGTGATGAGGTGCGTGTCCTCGGTCTCTTTCTCTGTTCTCTTTAATGGAGGGAGCTTGGATGTTTTCAGGCCTTCACGGGGCTTGCGGCAAGGAGACCCTATATCGCCTTACATGTTCTTGCTAGCGGCCGAGGGTTTATCGTATCTTTTGAAGGCGCAAGTGGCAGTGCATGGGATAGAGGTTGCTCCAAATGCTCCTACAGTTAACCACTTGCTTTTTGCCGACGACTGTTTGCTATTTTTTGAGGCCTCCGATGAGAGTGCTACAGGAGTTAGAGATATACTAACAACATATTGCAATGCCTCTGGCCAAAGGATAAATCGGGATAAGTCTTCCATCTTCTTCAGTAAAGGAGTGCCTGTTATGACAAAAGAGTCGATCAAGCAAACTTTGAATGTTCATAATGAATCTTTATCAGAGAAATATCTAGGCTTACCTTCGGATGTGGGTAGAGCAAAGGAATGATCCTTTAGATATCTCAAGGACAGAATCTGGAAGCGAGTTCAAGGGTGGATGGAGAAGTGCTTGTCAGCGGGGGGTAAAGAAGTGCTCATTAAATCCGTGGCCCAATCCATCCCTACATATTCGATGGCGTGTTTCAAATTACCACGTGATCTCTGTGAGCATATCAATGGCATGATTCGGAAATTCTGGTGGGGAAGTAAGAATGGAGAAAGGAAAACAGCGTGGGTCTTATGGAGTACAATGACTAAACCGAAATACATGGGAGGTTTTGGCTTTCGATACATCGAATTGTTCAACCTGGCATTGTTTGCTCGCCAAGCCTGGAGGCTGCTACAAGAGCTTGAGACGTTGAGCGCAAGAGTTCTTCGAGCCCGCTATTACGCTGATGCAAATATCCTCGACGCTACCCTGGGTCAGGCCCTGTCCCATGTTTGGCGATCGATTTTGGAAGGGAGGGATGTGTTGTCTTTAGGGCTGATCAAGAGAATAGGTGATGGTTCGACTACCCGGATTTGGTCTGACAACTGGATACCGAGGGACTATAAACTACGACCGATCTGCGCTTTAACAACTAACCCACCAACTTCGATGGTGGAGCTTATCAATCCCGTGACTCGCTCTTGGGGTAGGCAAAAGCTCTCGGATAATTTCATAGCACCGGATATTGAGATGATCATCAATATACCCATCAGTAACCACGTGCAAGATGACTTCTGGGCGTGGCACTATGATCGGCGTGGTGTTTTTTTAGTTCGTTCAGTGTACCGGATGATTACGACTATCAAAGCTCAACGGGAAGATTGACTAGAGCACCGATCGGGACACTCAAACGTTGCAATTGACAGGGGATCATGGACACAGTTATGGAAGGTGAAAGTGCCATCCAAAATTCGTGTTTTCGTGTGGCGACTCGCTCACACTTCGCTTCCCACGGGGCTGGTCTGGCATCAGAGGAAAATGGCAGACAATCCTGTCTGCTCTATATGCAATGCAGCGGAGGACTCATGGAGGCAGTCACTTTTAAGCTATACAATGGCCAGGTGCGTGTGGGCGCTGGGAGGCGATGAGTTGCTTGAGCATGTGATATCGAACCAAAATGAGGATGCCAGGCTCTGGCTTTTCTGGCTCTTCGAGACCACAAACCAACATGACCTTGCTCGTGTTCGGGTGACCATGTGGGCGATATGGTGGGCTCGAAGAAAGGCTATCCATGACAATGAGTTTCAGAGTCCGTTATCAACAATGTGCTTCATCAACAGATATTTAGATGACCTTGAGATTGCAGATGTCAAGACACCAAGACCATTTTTAGGGCGGGTGGATCGGCCCCTGCTACCTCTTGAGCTTGCGTTGGTTTTCCCCGAAGAGGAAAAGATGATGCAGCAGAGTAGCGTAAGTATTTCCCTCAGTTTTTGAGAACCAAGGTACCAATCCAGTAGGAGGCCACACGCAAGTCCCTCGTACCTACACAACACAAAGAGCTCAACGCAACCAACGCGATTAGGGGTTGTCAGTCCCTTCACGGTCACTTACGGAAGTGAGATCCGATAGGTAATATTTTTGGTATTTTTGATATAAAGATGCAAAGTGAAAAGTAAAAGGCAAAGTAAAAACAAAGCAAGATTAAAGTGATGGATATTGATATGATGAGAATAGACCCGGGGGCCATAGGTTTCACTAGTGGCTTCTCTCCAGAGCATAAGTTTTCTACGGTGGGTGAACAAATTACTGTTGAGCAATTGACAGAATTGAGCATAGTTATGAGAATATCTAGGCATGATCATGTATATAGGCATCATGTCCGTGACAAGTAGATCGAAACGATTCTGCATCCACTACTATTACTCCACTCATCGACCGCTATCCAACATGCATCTAGAGTATTAAGTTAAAAACAGAGTAACGCTTTAAGCAAGATGACATGATGTAGAGAGATAAATTCATGCAATATGAAATAAACCCCATCTTGTTATCCTCGATGGCAACGATACAATACGTGTCTTGCTGCCCCTTCTGTCACTGGGAAAGAACACCGCAAGATCGAACCCAAAGCTAAGCACTTCTCCCATGGCAAGAACTACCAATCTAGTTGGCCAAACCAAACGGATAATTCAAAGAGACTTGCAAAGATAACCAATCATACATAAAAGAATTCAGAGAAGATTCAAATATTGTTCATAGATAGACTTGATCATAAACCCACAATTCACCGGTCTCAACAAACACACCGCAAAAGAAGAAGATTACATCGAATAGATCTCCACAAGAGAGGGGGAGAACATTGTATTGAGGTCCAAAAGGAGAGAAGAAGCCATCTAGCTAATAACTATGGACCCGAAGGTCTGAGGTAAACTACTCACACTTCATCGGAGGGGCTATGATGATGTAGAAGCCCTCCGTGATGACGGCCCTCTCCGACGGAGCTCCGGAACAGGCCCCAAGATGGGATCTCGTGGATACAGAAAGTTGCGGCGGTGGAATTAGGTTTTTGGCTCCTGTTCTGATCGTTTGGGGGTACGTGGGTATATATAGGAGGAAGGAGTACGTCGGTGGAGCACCGAGGGGCCCATGAGGCAGGGGGCGCGCCCTGTAGGGGGGGGGGGCGCCCCCTACCCTCGTGACCGCCTCCGGTACTTCTTGTAGTAGGGTCCAAGTCTCCTGGGTCTTATCCGAGAAAAAAATCACGTTCCAAAAAGGATTTTTCTGTTTAGACTCCGTTTGATATTCTGTTTCTTCGAAACACTGAAATAGGCAAAAAACAACAATTCTGGGCTGGGCCTCCGGTTAATAGGTTAGTCCCAAAAATAATATAAAAGTGGAAAATAAAGCCCAATATAGTCCAAAACAGTAGATAATATAGCATGGAGCAATCAAAAATATATATACGTTGGAGACGTATCGGGCATCCCCAAGCTTAATTCCTGCTCATCCTCGAGTAGGTAAATGATAAAAAGAGAACTTTTGATGCGGCGTGCTACTTGGCATAATTTCAATGCAAAATTTCTTAATTGTGGAATGAATATTCAAATTAGAAAGATTCAAGACAAAAGTTCATATTGACATAAAGAATAATAACACTTCAAGCAAACTAACAAAGCAATTATGTTTTCTCAAAGTAACATGGCCAAAGAAAGTTCATCCCTACAAAATCATATAGTTTAGTCATGCTCCATTTTCGTCACACAAGAATGCTCTCATCATGCACAACCCTGATGACAAGCCAAGCAATTGTTTCATACCTTAATAATTTCAAACTCATAAACTTTCACGCAATACATGAGCGTGAGCCATGGATATAGCACTATGGGTGGAATAGAATATAATGATGGGGGTTGTGTGGAGAAGACAAAAAAGGAGAAAGTCTCACATCAACGAGGCTAATCAATGGGCTAGGGAGATGCCCATCGATTGATGTTAATGCGAGGAGTAGGGATTGCCATGCAACAGATGCACTAGAGCTATAAATGTATGAAAGCTCAACAAAAGAAACTAAGTGGGTGTGCATCCAACTTGCTTGCTCATGAAGACCTAGGGCACTTGAGGAGGCCCATTGTTGGAATATACAAGCCAAGTTCTATAATGAAAAATTCCCACTAGTATATGAAAGTGATAACTCAAGAGACTCTCTATATGAAGAACATGGTGCTACTTTGAAGCACAATATATATGAGACTCGCTATATCATGGTGCTACTTTGAAGCACAAGTGTGGAAAAAAGGATAGTAACATTGCCCCTTTTTTTGGGCCTTTTTTTGGGATAATACTCTATTGAATGATGATCATCACACTTGTATTTATTTACAACTCAATGATTACAACTCGATACTAGAACAAAGTATGACTCTATATGAATGCCTCCGGTGGTGTACCGGGATATGCAATGAATCAAGAGTGACAAGTATGAAAAATTATGAACGGTGGCTTTGCCACAAATACTATGTCAACTACATGATCATGCTAAGCAATATGACAATGATGAATGTGTCATGATAAACTGGATGGTGGAAAGTTGCATGGCAATATATCTCGGAATGGCTATGGAAATGCCATAATAGGTAGGTATGGTGGCTATTTTGAGGAAGATATAAGGAGGTTTATGTGTGAAAGAGCGTATCATATCACGGGGTTTGGATGCACCGGCGAAGTTTGCACCAACTCTCAATGTGAGAAAGGGCAATGCATGGTACCGTAGAGGCTAGCAATGATGGAAGGGCGAGAGTGCGTATAATCCATGGACTCAACATTAGTCATAAAGAACTCATATACTTATTGCAAAAATCTACAAGCCATCAAAAACCAAAGTATTACGTACATGCTCCTAGGGGGATAGATTGGTAGGAAAAGACCATCGCTCGTCCCCGACCGCCACTCATAAGGAGGACAATCAAATAACACCTCATGTTTCAAATTTATTGCATAATGTTAACCATACGTGCATGCTACGGGACTTGCAAACTTTAACTCAAGCACTTCTCAAATTCACAATTACTCTACTAGCATGACTTTGATATTACTACCTCCATATCTCAAAACAATTATCAATCATCCAACTTTTCTTAGTATTCAACGCACTCAAAATAAAGTTTCACAAATCTTGAATACCAAGCAAGTTATTATTAAGCAAATTACCATGCTATTACGACTCTCAAAATAATTTAAGTGAAGCATGAGAGATCATAGTTTCTTTAAAACAAAACACCACCGTGCTCGAAAAGATCTAAGTGAAGCACATAGAGCAAAATTTCAACGCTCAAAAGATATAAGTGAAGCACATGGAGCAAAACTACATAACTCAAAAGATATAAGTGAAGCACATAGAGTATTCTATCAAATTTTAATTCATAGATGAATCTCTGAAAAGGTGTGTACAACAAGGATGATTGTGGCACACTAATAAACAAAGACACAAATAATACAAGACGCTTCAAGCAAAACACATATCATGTCGGTGAATAAAAATATAGCTCCAAGTAAAATTACCGATGGAAGTGGACGAAAGAGGGGATGCCTTCCGGTCCCCAAGCTTAGGCTCTTGCCACTCCTTGTTCCGTAATCCATCAAAAGAACTCACCCAAAACTTGAAAACTTCACAACACAAAACTCAATAGAAATCTCGTGAGCTCCGTTAGAGAAAGAAAACATAAAACCACTTCAAGGTACTGTAATGAACTCATTATTTATTTATTTTGGTGTTAAACCTACTATATTCCAACTTATATATGGATTATAAACTATTTTACTAACCATAGATTCATCAAAATAAGCAAACAACACACGAAAAACAGAATCTGTCAAAAACAGAACAGTCTGTAGTAATCTGTAGCTAGCGCAATATCTGGAACCCGAAAAATTCTAAAATAAATTGCTGGACGTGAGGAATTTATCTATTAATCATCTGCAAAAAGAATTAACTAAATAGCACTCTCCAAACAAAAATGACATCAGTTCTCATGAGCGCTAAAGTTTCTGTTTTCTACAGCAAGTTCAACAAGACTTTCTCCAAGTCTTCCCAACGGTTCTACTTGGCACAAACACTAATTAAACACAAAAAACACAACCAAAACAGAGGGTATATGGGTTATTTATTCCCTAACAGAAGAAAAACACAAAAAGCAAAAAAATTGGGTTGCCTCCCAATAAGCGCTATCGTTTAACGCCCCTAGCTAGGCATAAAAGCGAGGATAGATCTAGGTATTGCCATCTATGGAAGGAAATCCATAAATGGCTCTCATGATGGTTTCATATGGCAATTGTATTTTCTTTCTTGGAAAGTGTTCCATGCCCTTTTTTTTAATGAAAATTGGAATCTAATATTCCCTTCCTTCATATCAATAATCGCACCAACCGTTCTAAGGAAAGGTCTACCAAGAATAATAGGGCAAAAAGGATTGCAATCTATATCAAGAACAATGAAATCTACAGGCACATAATTCCTATTTGCAACAATAAGAACATCGTTAATCCTTCCCATAGGTTTCTTAATAGTAGAATCCGCGAGATGTAAGTTTAAAGAGCAATCATCAAGATCACGGAAATCTAGCAAATCACACAAAGTTTTGGGGATAGTGGAGACACTAGCACCCAAATCACACAAAGCATAAAACTCATGATCTTTAATTTTAATTTTGATATTTGGTTCCCACTCATCATAGAGTTTTCTAGGGATAAAGACTTTCAACTCAAGTTTTTCTTCATAAGATTGCATCAAGGCATCAACAATATGTCGGTGAAGGCTTTCTTTTGACTATAAGCATGCGGAGAGTTTAGCACGGATTGCAACAAGGAAATATAATCAATCAAAGAGCAACTTTCATAATTAAATTCCTTGAAATCCAATATAGTGGGTTTAGCAACATCTAAAATTTTATTTCTTTCAATCCCACTTTCATCAATTTCATCATAAAGATCTAAATACTCCGAATTTTTGGAACGCCTTCTAGGTAAAGGAAGATCATGTTTAGTTTCATCAAGATTCATATTGCAAAACAAAGATTTGATAGGGGACACATCAATAACTTTTAGATCTTCATCTTGATTTTCATAGGTATTGGAAGAACAAGTTTTAATAAAGGCATCTTTTGAAGCACGCATCCTAGCAGCTCTTTCCTTGCACTCATCAATGGAAATTCTCATAGCTTTGAGAGACTCATTGATATCATGCTTGGGAGGAATAGATCTGAACTTTAAAGAATCAATCTCAAGAGAAATTCTATCAACGTTCCTAGCCAAATCATCAACTTTAAGCATTTTCTCTTCAAGCAAAGCATTAAAATTCTTTTGTGAATTCATAAACTCTTTAACACTATTCTCAAATTAAGAGGGCATCTTATTATAATTTCCATAAGAGTTGTTGTAGGAATTTCCATAATTATTAGAAGGATTACTAGGATATGGCCTAGGATTAAAATTCCCTCTATAAGCGTAGTTACCAAAATTATTCCTACCAACAAAATTCACATCCATAGATTCATTGTTATTCTCAATCAAGGTAGACAAAGGCATATCATTAGGATCAGAAGAAACACTCTTAGTAGCAAATAATTTCATAAGTTCATCCATCTTTCTACTCAAAACATTGATTTCTTCTATCACATGCACTTTTTTATTAGAAGATCTTTCAGTATGCCATTGAGAATAATTAACCATAATATTATCTAGGAGTTTAGTAGCATCTCCTAAAGTGATTTCCATAAAAGTGCCTCCCGTGGCCGAATCTAAAAGATTTCTAGAAGCAAAATTCAATCCGGCATAAAATTTTTGTATAATCATCCACATATTTAAACCATGAGTAGGGAAATTATGTATCATTAATTTCATTCTCTCCCAAGCTTGTGCAACATGTTCATGATCAAGTTGCTTAAAATTCATAATGTCGTTTCTAAGAGAGATGATCTTAGCGGGAGGAAAATACTTAGAGATAAAAGCATCTTTGCACTTGTTCCAAGAATCAATACTATTTTTTAGGAAAAGACGAAAACCAAGCTTTAGCACGATCTCTAAGCGAAAAAGGAAATAGCTTCAATTTAACGACATCATTATCGACATCTTTTTTCTTTTGCATATCACATAAATCAATGAATCAATTCAGATGAGTAGCTGCATCTTCACTAGGAAGGCCGGCGAATTGATCTTTCATAACAAGATTCAACAAAGCAATATTGATTTCATAAGATTCAGTATTGGCAAGAGGAGCAATCGGAGTGCTAAGAAAATCATTATTGTTGGTATTGGTGAAGTCACACAATTTGGTAGTATCTTGAGCCATCGCGACAAACAAGCAATCCAACACACGAGCAAACAAAAGGCAAGCAAGAAAAAGGCAAACGGAGAAGGAGAAGGGGAAGGAGAAAGACAGGGCGAATAAAACGGCAAGGGTGAAGTGGGCGCGAGGAAAACGAGAGGCAAATGGCAACTAATGTAATGCGGGAGATAGGGATTGTGATGGGTACTTGGTATGTTGACTTTTTGCGTAGACTCCCCGGCAACGGCGCCAGAAATTCTTCTTGCTACCTCTTGAGCTTGCGTTGGTTTTCCCCGAAGAGGAAAGGATGATGCAGCAGAGTAGCGTAAGTATTTCCCTCAGTTTTTGAGAACCAAGGTATCAATCCAGTAGGAGGCCACGCGCAAGTCCCTCGTACCTACACAACACAAAGAGCTCAACGCAACCAACACGATTAGGGGTTGTCAATCCCTTCACGGTCACTTACGGAAGTGAGATCCGATAGATAATATTTTTGGTATTTTTGATATAAAGATGCAAAGTGAAAAGTAAAAGGCAAAGTAAAAAACAAAGCAAGATTAAAGTGATGGATATTGATATGATGAGAATAGACCCGGGGGCCATAGGTTTCACTAGTGGCTTCTCTCAAGAGCATAAGTTTTCTACGGTGGCTGAACAAATTACTGTTGAGCAATTGACAGAATTGAGCATAGTTATGAGAATATCTAGGCATGATCATGTATATAGGCATCACGTCCGTGACAAGTAGATCGAAATGATTCTGCATCTACTACTATTACTCCACTCATCGACCGCTATCCAGCATGCATCTAGAGTATTAAGTTAAAAACAGAGTAACGCTTTAAGCAAGATGACATGATGTAGAGAGATAAATTCATGCAATATGAAATAAACCCCATCTTGTTATCCTCGATGGCAACGATACAATACGTGTCTTGCTGCCCCTTCTGTCACTGGGAAAGAACACCGCAAGATCGAACCCAAAGCTAAGCACTTCTCCCATGGCAATAACTACCAATCTAGTTGGCCAAACCAAACGAATAATTTGAAGAGACTTGCAAAGATAACCAATCATACATAAAAGAATTCAGAGAAGATTCAAATATTGTTCATAGATAGACTTGATCATAAACCCACAATTCATCGGTCTCAACAAACACACCGCAAAAGAAGAAGATTACATCGAATAGATCTCCACAAGAGAGGGGGAGAACATTGTATTGAGATCCAAAAAGAGAGAAGTAGCCATCTAGCTAATAACTATGGACCCGAAGGTCTGAGGTAAACTACTCACACTTCATCGGAGGGGCTATGATGATGTAGAAGCCCTCCGTGATGACGGCCCTCTCCGACGGAGCTCCGGAACAGGCCCCAAGATGGGATCTCGTGGATACAGAAAGTTGCGGCGGTGGAATTAGGTTTTTGGCTCCTGTTCTGATCGTTTGGGGGTACGTGGGTATATATAGGAGGAAGGAGTACGTCGGTGGAGCACCGAGGGGCCCACGAGGCGGGGGGGGCGCGCCCTGTAGGGGGGGCGCCCCCTACCCTCATGACCGCCTCCGATAGTTCTTGGAGTAGGATCCAAGTCTCCTGGGTCTTATCCGAGAAGAAAATCATGTTCCAAAAAGGATTTTTCTGTTTGGACTCCGTTTGATATTTTGTTTCTTCGAAACACTGAAATAGGCAAAAAACAGCAATTCTGGGCTGGGCCTCCGGTTAATAGGTTAGTCCCAAAAATAATATAAAAGTGGGAAATAAAGCCCAATATAGTACAAAACAGTAGATAATATAGCATGGAGCAATCAAAAATTATAGATACGTTGGAGACATATCAGCCCCGTGCTAAAGCGTGGTTACCACCTACAGGGGAGGCGGCAATACTAAATTGTGACGGAGCTCTTTCCACCTTGGGAGAAAGGGGAGCTGCTGCAGTGGTATGTAGGGACAAGACAAGAATCTATCTGGGAGCATCAGCAGTGGTGTATGATGGCATGATTGACCCAGCGAGCCTGGAGGCGCTAGCTTGTAGCGAAGCCCTCGCTCTTGCTCGGGATTTAAACTTGCAAGACTTGGAGGTAGCCTCAGACTGTCAGGAGGTGATATCGCACATTAGAGATGGAGGGGCGCCGGTCTATGCTCCTATCCTTAGGGAAATTCAATTAGTAGGAATGTTTTTACTTCTGTTACTTTCCGTTTTGAATATAGGAAGAATAATTTTGAGGCCCACTCGCTAGCTAAAGAAGCTGTGTCTCTTGCGATGGGTCGTCATGTGTGGCTAGGGGTTTTGCCTGACATTGCTTGTATTCCTCAGTTTTTGAGTCCTGAATAAAGCCCCTAGTTTACCCTAAAAAACTGAAAATAAATGTACAAGTATTTAGAGATGTATGCTACTAGCATATGAAATATCATTATGAAATACATTTTGATGTGATGTGTACATATTTTTTATGTATTTTTATAGTGAATAGTACATGTGCTATAAATACATGATTTTTTTTGTGTAGCTCGCATAAAAACGTATTTCGCCGTGAAACATTCCAACCAAGTAATATACAACCATATGTAAGTGTGTATTTTTTTCCACAATTTTGTGAAACCATTTATTTTAATTTTCCAAAAACCGAGCTCCATGCACCCCGGGAGCCGAGTGCAATTTTTGCATATGGACTTTCTATAGAAATCACACAGAACCAAAATCTCAGGGTCCTAACTTTGATTCTCCGCACGTCCCTGGTTTCAGTTTTCCCATTAATTATTTTGCTATAATGTAGAGTGGTTTGGAGCTAGTTGACCCGATAAAGCCGATTGCGATTCCAATGTGTCGTCGCGTCTCTATGGGTCACAACTCACCAGCAGCTCCAATTTCTTAAGGCATGCGTGTGTGCTGATCTTGACACGCCACCATCCGATTTGAGCCTCGTGCATGCATAGACCGCCACAGTTCAATTAGGAGTACTATACACATCATCAACCACTTCAACAGTGTCGTGTCTTTCTCAAATATATAAGTAAAGAAAAGAAAACAGCGTAGTGTCGACTGTTCTGCACATACACTTGTGACAACTAATCCACTTCGATCCCAATGATATTGTTATTTTTATGTAGCTCGCATAAAAATATAGTTTGTCACGTTTGCCATGCCCCCTGTCTAGCCGGCCAGCCCGGTGCGTCAATGGGCGCGTCCAACAATCCTCAACATCAACCCTTGATGTGGCCTCTCCGACTGGGCCGGCTCCAGTGCCCTTCGGCCTTCCGCCTCAGCGGCTCACACACGAAGGTATTCCACATCTCATGTTGTGCCAAATTCCAACTTCAATTGCCAGATGCCACTATTTCATAATCTTTAACTCTTGTTGCCTTTCCCTTTCCATGTTGTTTTCCTTAGTTTTGTAATTGCGCTCATAACATAAAATGTGGAAATCAATTTAGTAATTTCTGTTCCAGTGTAATTTTACAGGAATAAATATGCCATGTATCATCATTTGTACCATTTTGTTGTGATTGCCTAGACTATTTCTTTTATTCTGACCATTTTGTCGCGTTTGAAATTGTATTTTAAAACTTGAAACCAAGATTTTTCGGGCACTCACTTCTATCTCAGCATCTAAAAACCAACAGAGTGAAGTGTAGTATTGTGATAAGGTAAAATCGGTCCTCGATGCTTCAACCACATTTTTCTTTCTGTCGCATGTGAAGGCAACAATATGTGTCACTGCAATATATGCAAGAAACGGAGCAATGAATAATCTGTTAGGCAAGCCAAGCGGAAGAAAATCACACACATTTTATCATCAAAGCCCAGTTTTACGCCTCACTCTTGACGGTTTTGCAGGTGGGCTAGGTGGGCCACGGTCTGGTGTTAGAGAGAATTCCTTATTTGGTCTTTTCTTAAAATTTGCTTCCTTATTTAACCCAAAATAAAATTTTCTACCCTATTTGACATCTAAAGTAAATTTTGTTCCTTATATAATATTTCCGTCCATTTTAGGTACTAACGGTGTTAAGTATGAGGCGAAAAGACCGTTTTGCCCCTAAGTGCAAAGCCAGCCACAAACAAGCACACGGATAGCTTGATTGATTCTTGTACGCGCTTGACAAATTTTCTGTACGTACAGGTGAATGCCTTGGCTAGCTTCATCTGGATCGATTAGATCGATTGTTTCTTGATAGAATCGCACGACTTTATGTGCCTACCTCTCCCTGCTCTCGTGCGGCCACGCCGGGTCGCACCGGGGCAGCCCCCGCCGGTCGGCTCGAGGCGTCCTCCACACCAAGCTCCTCCCTCCCGCCGCCGCTGCCGAAGGCGTCGCCGGGCAAAGCCCGTGTGGCGTGGCAGCGGCGGTGGATCTCCTCGGCCATAGATCGGATCGAGGCGGCGGCGTTCCGTACCGTCCATTCAACGGCAGTGTCGCGGGGACGAGGCGGCCAGGATCTGTAACTGCGATGGCGGACGGTCAAGGGCAGCAGGTGGCGGCGGCGGTGGACGTGCCCGATCTAGGTTCAGACGGGCAGCCACCCAGGTTGTTGTACCGGTTGCATCTCAACATCTCCAACGTCAGTTTGCAGGTTCCTGGGCTAGTCCCGCAACACGAGGAAGCCGGGGTATCCGGCCCCGAGTGTGGCGGTGATGGCTTCCTCCTCCGTCGGAGGTGGTCGGCTGGCTGGTTGTGCGCGGCGGCGGCCCTCGGCAAGTGGTGGCGGGCGCTGGACTCTCGGCGGCGCTCCGGCGTGTGCAGGCGGCGGTGGTCTCTGTGCGCGGTCGGCGGCTGATGTCCCACAAGTATAGGGGATCTATCATAGTCCTTTCGATAAGTAAGAGTGTCGAACCCAACAAGGAGCAGAAGGAAATGATAAGCAGTTTTCAGCATGGTATTCTCTGCAAGTACTGAAATAAGTGGTAATAGATAGTTTTGTGATAAGATAAATTGTAACGAGCAACAAGTAACAAAAGTAAATAAAGTGCAGCAAGGTAGCCCAATCCTTTTTATAGCAAAGGACAAGCCGGAACAAACTCTTATAATAGGAAAAGCGTTCCCGAGGACACATGGGAATATCGTCAAGCTAGTTTTCATCATGTTCATATGATTCGCGTTCGATACTTTAATAATTTGATATGTGGGTGGACCGGTGCTTGGGTGCTGTTCTTACTTGAACAAGCATCCCACTTATGATTAACCTCTATTGCAAGCATCCGCAACTATAACAAAAGTATTAAGGTAAACCTAACCATAGCATGAAACATGTGGATCCAAATCAGCCCCTTATGAAGCAACGCATAAACTAGGGTTTAAGCTTCTGTCACTCTAGCAACCCATCATCTACTTATTACTTCCCAATGCCTTCCTCTAGGCCCAAATAATGGTGAAGTGTTATGTAGTCGACGTTCACATAACACCACTAGAGGCTAGACAACATACATCTTATCAAAATATCAAATGAATACCAAATTCACATGACTACTAATAGCAAGACTTCTCCCTTGTCCTCAGGAACAAACGTAATTACTTACAAAGCATATTCATGTTCATAATCAGAGGGGTAATAATATGCATATAGGATCTGAACATATGATCTTCCACCAAATAAACCAACTAGCATCAACTACAAGGAGTAATCAACACTACTAGCAACCTACTAGCACCAATCTCGGACTTTGAGACAAGAATTGGATACAAGAGATGAACTAGGGTTTGGAGATGAGATGGTGCTGGTGAAGATGTTTATGGAGATTGCCCTCTCCCGATGAGAGGAGCGTTGGTGATGACGATGGTGATGGTTTCCCCCTCTCGGAGGGAAGTATCCCTGGCAGAACAGCTCTGCCGGAGCTCTAGATTGGTTCCGCCAAGGTTCCGCCTCGTGGCAGCGGAGTCTCGTCCCGAAAAGTTCCCTCTGATTTTTTCTCATCGAAAGACTTCATATAGGAGAAGATGGACGTCGGAGAGTCACTAGGGGGCCCACAAGGTAGGGGGCGCGCCCTAGGGGGGCGCCCCCACCCTCGTGAGCAGGGTGTGGGCCCCCTGACCTTCATCTTTGGCGAGGATTTTTCTTTATTTATTTTAAGATGTTCCCTGGAGTTTTAAGACTTTTGGAGTTGCGCAGAATAGGTCTCTAATATTTGCTCCTTTTCCAGCCCAGAATTCCAGCTGCCGGCATTCTCCCTCCTTATGTAAACCTTGTAAAATAAGAGAGAATAGCCATAAGTATTGTGACATAAAGTGAAATAACAGTCCATAATGCAATAAATATTGATATAAAAGCATGATGCAAAATGGACGTATCAGCGACTTCGTCTCTGACCCGGACGGCGCGGGGGATGGCGGCGGTGCTGGCGGCTCGCTGATCTGCCGGTGCTTTAGGATTCTGCCTGGTGGTGCTGGTGGTGACGGCAGCCCATGCATGAGAGTTGGATCCCTTCGAACGGATCTGGGTGAAAACTTGCCTTCGGCGTCTGCTAAGGCCGGTGGTGGCGGCGCTATCTGCGTCGTTCCCTTCTTGAAGGCATCGCCGTGGAGAAGTTCAAGGCCACTCTCTGCTACCTCCGGGGGAAACCCTAGATCGGATGATCAGATGACGGCGGCGCTCTCGTGTCGTTCCTCCCTTGGGGGCGTCATTCTTGGAGGTACACACGTGATCGAGGGACCAGAGGACGGATTCTTTGGTGGAGCGGTGATTCATCCTACACACTAATGGCGACGTATCTTGATGGCGTGGCGCAGTGCAGATTCGGAGTTCGCTGTGGGAGGATGGACTCGCGCAGGAGGACGACGCTGTCGGGCGTCGTGGTGGCATCGATGGCAGAGAGACCTGGCACGGTTCATGCAACAGTACAACTCTGAAGATGGATTGGTGGCAGGTGGCTGCGGCGGCCTCATACCCGGCGGGCGTCCTGGTTGAGGAGTGCGCCGGACTGGTAGGTGCCCCATACCCGGCAGGCGTCCTGGTTGGGACCTCATGTCTTAGATGTTTAGATTTGGCTGCGATGTCTGTTTGGTATTAGGCCCAGACTATCTACGCCCCTTCATCAATTGGATAGGTGTAGCGATAGTTGTTGCTTAGACGGTGGCTTTAGTCTTGCTGTTGTATGGCTTTGTAAGGTCTTATGAGAATAATTAATAAAGTGACCGTATGCATCGCCTAGATGCAGAGGCCGGGGTCATCCTCCTTTTCTAAAAAAATGTGCCTGCCTCTCAATCCGGGCAAGCATCTTTTCTCCGGCCACGCGGTTGGCCGCCGTCGCTCTCAGCTACCGGGCCGTGTGCGTGCTGTACCGTTGCTTGTGGCCAGCAACATGCGTTCTCGTCGTCCTCGCTTGTCTGTCTAGTGCGTGCTGTCACTACTAGAAATACCACTACTAATGGCGCACCTAATATGGCCATTAATGGCGCATCACTGGTGCGCCACTGACAGCACGCCATTAGTAATTTTTACTAATGGCGCACCAGCTGGTGCGCCATTAGTATCTGGTATACTAATGGCGCACCACCTGGTGCGCCATTAGTATATGCGAGGGTGCGCCATTAGTATGCCTCCCAGTTGGCATGTACACCCAGGTGCTTTGGCATACTAATGGCGCACCACCTCTGGATGCGCCATTAGTAACCGCAGCATACTAATGGCGCACTACCCGGTGATGCGCCATTAGTATGCACTGTCATACTAATGGCGCACTGTCGTGTGATGCGCCATTAGTATGAATATTAGGTTTTTTTTTATTTTTTTATTTTCTGTTTTTTGCACAGGTTACAAAATGTATAACTTGACAAAATATAGACAGCACACATCAACAATAGATTCATCAAATACAATAGAAGATTAGTCTTTGAATACAATTCATCATATTAGTCTCCGAATACAATTCATCATATTAGTCTCCGAATTAAAAAGACCGAACAAAGATAGAACATTATATTACAAGTCTCGAGACCGCGAGTAGCGAGTTTGTCTTCGCATTACAAGTCGATATCGATCATCTAAACTACCATCACATAGAAGAGAGCTGCGGTCATCACGATGAGCATCATCACGATGAAACTCGTCTTCATCCGGTTCCTCCAACGCTCCCTCCCCTCTCCCGCTAGATAGCGGGCGTATCTAGATTCGGCCTCGGCCCTAGTGGTGTACCCTTTGTAACTGTTACCGCTGAATCGGTGAACCTGTCTCCGACACTCCTCCCAGTCATCGTAGACTCCGGGAACCTTACCCTTGTACACGACATACGTCGGCATCACTATGCACTAGCCAAACGAAACGTTAGTACCAATTCACAGACAATACATAAGCAATATATATTTATGCAACAGAACGATCGGAAGAGAAAAGCAAGACATTAATAGCATCGATTACATCTAAGTTGAACGACTCTCAAAACCAAAGAGACATACTACAAGTTCATTAAAGTTTAATTACAACATGAGCCAATCGATGTTTCAGAACTAGACAACTCGACTCAAGGGACCGGAGCGTGGATGAAGCCGCCGTCTATCGTGGGAGTCATGAAAGAACGGGCGTTGTCATCCTGCATTTGTAGCATTGTGTCGATGTCACTGTTGGACGGTTGATTTCTGAGGTAGAACTGCCCCGAGGTATGAAGGACATCTTGATGGATGATTTCCGCAAACTCCGACTGGATGCGAAAGAATTCTTGTCGGAGGTCCGCGTCCTGGATTGCCGACACGCTCGCGGCCCAATCTTGGAGTTTACTCGGTAGCAGAAGTTGATGATGGTCCCGTACGATCGCCCGCATGTGATGGATGGCGTAGTAGGCACCCTTCTGACCGCCAGGCGGCTGCTTGACGCAGCAGAACGTCGTATTGTGGGAGAACACGTGCTTGCCGTACTTACGAATAGGCCTGGTGAAGGTGCCTCCAGATTGGGCGTAGCCGGGGAGAACATCATCAAGAACCTTCTTGACATTTGTGTAGTCTACGTTCGACTGACGGTCCGGGTCGAAATACGTGGCCATGGAATATTTGGGGCTTAGGAGGATGAGCGTGCAACATGTGTCACTGCAGAAAACACGGAATGTTAAAAGAAAAATGATCGAAAAGTAAGAATTCATATGTTACGGGCCGGTTGAGGGGAGGACTTACTCGGGAAAGTAAGGCACGAGGAAGTTATCCTTATCTTGGTTTGCCAGAATGACGCCTTCGAGGTAAGAACTCGCGACTTGCCGGTCCCCAGCGCTGCCCAAGATCTTGGCACGCATGTAGAAGGGGTCGACTATCACGATGTCCGGGGTCTTGTCGCGAATGATCCGCATCTCCATACTCAGCGAAAATAGCCGAACGAAGGTGTAGTGCAGCGGATGAAGGTTAAACATAGCAAAGATGTCATCAAACCGCAGGACGATCGTACCCCCGATGTCGCCATCCACAAAGCCCTTGCCCTCTGGCACCTTGACAACGAAAACCGGGTATGCCACATCCTTCTCTCTGAGACGCCGCTTCTCCAAAGAAAGAACACTGTCGTGCAGACTCCGCATAGCACCGGTTGCAGCATTGAGCATATTTGGTGGTAGCATCGCCCTACCCGCCACATGCACCCTCCTCGAGATATCCTGCGGTGAAGGTGGCCCGTCCTGAGCACGGATCGTACTCGGTGCCGGCTGGCTCGCACCCTTCTTAGTCTTTCTTTTGCGTGCCTTCTTCTTCTCCTGTGATGGGACCGAGTTCTGCTCACAGACCGCCTTCTTGAGTGTGTTGGGGCTGATAATATTTCGCACCTCGCCTATCTGAGGCTCGGTGAAGTCGGCAGCTGGAGGCGTCTCCTGAGAGCTGAACGCCAGACGGCGCCTGTTGCAACTTGGCTTCTCCGCGGTACGAGCTAGATCGCACACGTCTTTTGTTGGGTTTGGTTCTTGAGAAGGAGGCCCCATGAAGTCGGCATCGTACCCATGCTCGGCAAAGTACTGATCGACGTTGCCAAATGTATCATCGTCGTCGTCGTCGTCGTTCTGATCCTGTGCCATATGCATGTTTGGATCCAGTGGCATAGGGATGTCCGGCACCGTTACGGCGGTCTTGCCATGGGGCCGACTTGGCGCCGGCACAACTGACGGTGTTGTCTTTGGGGTGGTGTCCCCCGCCCCCAAACGAATCTGGCTCTTCGGCCAAAGCAGGGGCCAGCTCAGGCAGGCGCTGAGGGTCATCACGTCATCATCGTCGGCCCCGACGGGTCGAATCGGAGGTAACAAGTCGTCGCAGCCTGGCAGCACCCGAACCAGTTGAACCCTAAACAAGTTGGGTGGCATCTGGGTACCGTGGAACAAGGGGTTGCCCGGTTGAACGATTTTGCCCTTGGCGACATCGACCAACTCGTTGTTCACGAAGTGGAGGAGAGTGCACGGAACGTCGGCGGTGCCCTGCGAAAACATGTAGGGCGTCAGGGATGCCCAGTCAAAGGCAAGGAGATGAAGTCCTCGGCCGAGAGAGGCTTAATTAGTTACCGTGATGATGGCGTCGAGCTCGGCTAATGTCGAGGCACCGCCAACGGCGGGCGTGCAGTTGACGGAGCGGCCGCTTGCTGAAGAGGTGCCGGCCGGCGTACACCCGGGTGCATTAAGCTCCCGTGCCGGCGTCGGAGACACCAATGCCGCCTCCGCCGGAGGCACCAATGGCCCCGCCATCGCATTATGAGAGTTGCTGGCCGTGAAGCTAGGAATCGGGGGCGGCCCCTGTTGGCCGCCCGCAATCCACGCACTCAACCCCGAGATCAAGGTAGGCACAAGGGCGGTGATCGTCTCTCCGAGTCGTTGTTCCACTTGCTCTTGGACAATCTCCGGAATCCGCGCCACCTGTGCCTTGAGTTCTTGAACCTCTCGCGCCTGGCTTTCCGAGCTGGTCTTTTTCTCCTTCCGCACACCAGCGGTATAGTATGACCCCCATTTTGTCGACAAGCCTTTGCCGGCCACACGACCAGCTGACGTCGGCTTACTGAGCTTATCCTTGTTCTTCATTATATTCAACCCCCTATTTAGAGTGGTGTCCCAAGGGTTGCTCTGAGTCGACCCCGCGCTACTGCTTTCAGTCGCCTGCGGAAGGAATGTGAACCATTTAGAAATTCGGCTTCATTAATTAGAATGCAACCATATGGAGCTAATTACGCGGGGGTGTATTCCTTACCAGAACAAGCTCAAGCCGCCTGGTCTTCGGATCCGTGGTAAGCTCCTTTGTTTTCGGATCCGTGACAAAGTTCCTGGTCTGCTTGTCACCGTATTTATCGAAGAGGGGCGGTAGGCCTTGCTCGGCATGGTCCGCCTCCTCCTTGTCCCATATAGGCTCCGCCACTCTGTAACCGCCGGGACCGAGTGTGTGTTCCCCTATGTTCAGCTCCCGCATTTGTTTCCCCCACTCACTTGATTGGGAGCTTGCGGTGCTCGAGCAATTGATCTTGAAGTCGTTGTAGTCATCTTCGGTGATCGAAGGATTTTTCTCCTTGATCTTCTCATAACTCTCACCTTTCTCGATCATTCTCTTCACATTGCTTTTCCAAGTAGACAGGGCCTTGCTCATCTTCGTGAGGGCAGCATTGTTCACTTTATTCCCTTTGAGGCTTGTGTTTTCGAATTCAGCGGGGAACTTGTATCGTTCGTGCAGCTTCGTGAAGAGGAGGTGGCGCAAATTCCCTCGGTCAGGATGCCTCAGGTTCTCGGTGTTGATCGAGACGGTGCTCCGGACAATGCACCCGAGCTGAAGCGAGTACCCCTTGACTATTCGTTCGGGCGCCATTGGATTCCCGTTGGAGTCCACTTCAGTAACTTCCTCCTTGAGCTTGCGGAGCACGATCGGGCGCCGGTCCTTCCGTTGCCTCTTCGGCTGGCTGCTATCTGTGCGTGCGCCGCCATCATCAGTGGTGGCATCCTCGGCGGCACCATCAGTGGTGGCATCAGTGTGGTCATCCTCGGCGGCACCATCCGTGGTCTCAGGATCGGTGGGGAAGGCGGCGGCCTCATACAAGTGAGGTTGTTCCTCCATCTCCTGGGACAGCTCCCAGAATGCCTTGCCGCCCGAACCGCCGGCCTCATCGTTGTGGGCCATGTTTCTCTCTAAATAGAAACAAAGTTTGGTCAAAAAGTTGGTTATTGTCAAGGAACAAGATCATGGTCTCATCATTTAGGGTTTGTCGACACCGAGGCATCCTAAAATCTAAGCTTTTATCATTGAGGGTTTTTCGACGCCAAGGCACCCTAAAAGCCTAACTTTTCATCATTTCGGTTTTTATCGACACCGAGGCACCCTAAAAGCCATGCATTAGTCACAAGTACGCCGGGGCACTTGATCCTACTTAATTAACTACTAAGATACCCCGGCCCATGCATTAGTCACAAGTACCCCATATGTCCTATTTTTAGCAAAGTCATGCTAAAATTCACGGAAAATTTCAGCATGACCTTTGCTGAAAATAGGACATATGGAGTACCCGAATTTGCCGGAACGGAAGTTAATCGACATTCCAGCAAACTCAAGGGCCTCTCGGGGTACCTGCAAAATCATCACGACACGATGGTCGGAGACAAAACCCAGCAAACTAGCAAAATCATCACAAATTGTTTTCTGTTAAAGATGATCATCATCTTTACAAGTCTTTCTCAATGTGATCACAAGTAATTCAGAGGCATCACAAGTAATTCAGAGCATCACAAGGCATTAGTAGTTCAGTACATGAACAAGTTTTACAAACCCAGATAAGAACAAGTGAATTCTAGTCCCATTAACACTCCTGGTTTTCTACAAACACCAAGTACTAGGGCACACAAAAGTTCTGAAATTTGTGTGCCTAACTGAATTAACTGAATTTTCAGTAACCGAATGAACTGAATTTTCAAAATTGCAAGAATACAATCGAGAAAAATCCAACAGCACTAGAACTGAGCTGATTGACAGTAGTTTTGTTCACTGTTATGTTGGCCTAACTGGATGTTGGCTATCTTTTATAGTGTCTCTGTTACATGCCAGTTTGGTCATTGCTAACTTTTGATATGTTGTGTTTCTGACATATCAGAATCGGATATCCAAAAGAAGAAACAATATAATTTCTAACAAATCATTAGCCTGTTTGCTTCAAAAATAACAGTTCCTGTTGAGATTCCTGGGATCCAATCCCAACCAGTCCATTTGATTAAAATGAGTGGATTACTGGAATGAGAATACCAAAAGAACAAGATATAGTCTACAAAAAAAAAGAATACAGCCAATCCCCATCACTGTTTTCCCCTCTGGTTCAACAACCCTCTCACCATTTAAAGCAAAAATCTATATGGACCATCCATTCCTAGTTTGCATAAGTATCTAGTTTTAATTTACCTTCACAAGAGCACCAATAACACCCAAGCTGGTAAGCCTCAAGTACTCAAAAGGTCTTGTCTTGCTGGTAGTATTCAGGAACGGGTACAGGTACAGTGGGATGTGAGCTGCAAAGGAAAAACAAGAAGACTTAATTATTAACCACTGCTAGTTAAGATTTACTTATTCTGTAAAGTCACCAAAATGAGGAAAGCTTTTTAACAATAAACAATGAAAATATTTAAGACTTGGCATAGAAACAGCAGCGCTCAGTACCATGGACAACCACCCTTACTTAAGTTTGCAAAGTCATCAATAGGACAGGATTTCACAGAGTTCACACCCCCGCCCCCCTGTCCTTGAACAGGGTATCTCTACCTGTAAAGAGGCTGTCCGGCATACATATCAAAGCAAAGGAAAGTAGATCCCTTCAACACTTGGATCAACAACAACTTATAATCCTTTCATGGAATCTCTCTAAAATTTATTCTTGTTCATAGCCAGAATAGTTGGATCTTCAAGTCAGAAGCTTTGCATTTTAGTCCCCCTTTAACACAATTTACATAAATACATCACAAGGGACCTTTAATCTCCTAATGTTAGCAAAAACTGAAGTTTTATAGACCTTTTCCTTTTCCAACCTTGTAACTGTTTGTACATAATTGAAAAAAATACCATAGAACGGTTGTTCTACGGTCAGGGCCTCAAGAAAAAAAATTACACAATAAAGCAAAAAAAATCACATGAAGAGGTGCTTCCCACACCCTGCACTGGCTTCTCTCCCTCTCCCCACAGAAATAAAATACTCCAGTGTAAACCCAATTATCGGGAATTAAAATGCCGCTGAGTTATATAACCAAACCTCTTAAGAATAAACGAAACAGTAGGTGATAACATCAATGGTTGTTCTCTAGCGGTGGGCATCTTGCAATAAGAAATTCTAATTATTTGAAAACTAGCAGATAACATCGACGCTACTAATTGTGAGTTTCCATGGTGTGGGGTTCTTTTAGGTGCTTCTGAATGTTTGAATGGAGTTGAAACCTACTCCAGAAACTAAACTACACATAACATTTTGTGCAGCTGTAGGTATATCTTGATGCAAGGTAGTCGACTTAGTCACTTGCAAATATCATTCTCAAGATGACTGATGAGACATAACAAATGTGAAAAGCCCCCGCAAAAAGGAAAAAAGGTATGTGACAATTGATTACTGCAAAATCTCATGATAAACCAAAATATTACACATGGTGCATTGTGAAACTAATATAAAGTTATCAAGCAGCAGACCGGTTTCTTCCATGACATGAAACAAGCGAACAATTCGATGGTGTAACAAACAAACAATTCGGATACAGGTAAAACTTGCCCTGCACTCCATTAAACTCCAGAATGGGCTCACGGGGGATGCGAGGGGGATAGGGGGAGAGGAGGAGGGGGAGCTCACGGGGGCGACGAGGTCCGGGTGGTGGTGTGGGTGCTCCGGCGACGGTGGTGTGGACGGGGCGGCGTCCGGGCCACCGGCGACGAGGGCGGCGGGGCGATGGCGAGTCGGCCTGGCCACCGGAGTCGGCCGGGCGAGGTCAACGGCGAGCGCCCCCTCTTCCTCCTCCTTCTCCGTGGGGAAAGCGGCGGGGCGGCGGCGTCGGGAGAGGAGAGGGCGGCGTCGCGGCGTCTCACGGCGTCGGGGCGGCGTCGCGGCGTCGGGGCGGCGTCGAGGCGGCGGGGCAGCGGCGTCGGGAGAGGAGAGGAGAGGGGAGGGGAAGGGGATCGAGGGCGAGGGCGAGAAGGGGATCAAGGGCCGGGGAGGAAAAATATGGATGGGGGCACAATACTAATGGCGCACCACCCCCCGGTGCGCCATAAGTATATCCACACTAATGGCGCACCTCACCCTGGTGCGCCATTAGTACTTTTTTTTATTTCTGCTCGAGCCAACAGGTTATCTCCCACCTGACCTGATCCACACCAAGTCCCCTCTACTAGCTCGACTGGTCAGTAGCCAGTTCTCACACCAGGAGGTCCTGGGTTCGAATCCCAGGCTCCACAAATTTTTTTTTATCATTTAAAAAGCTGTTTGATACTTATTTATGTTTAAATATGTTCAAACTTGTTTAAATAATAACAGTAATATTTTTTTATAAGACAGTAGCATTTAAAAAGCTGTTTGATACTAATTTTTTTATAAGACGGTGCGCGGGGTGCGGGGGGTCGGCGGCGGCGGTTGGGTAGGGGAATCGAGGGTGCGGGGGGTCGGCGGCGGCGGCCGGTGGACTGGGGGGTGCTCGGCGGCGAGAGGGGCCGGATCTGGCAAGGTGGGATAGCGATCGAGATGGAGGGGGATCGAGATCGAGTGTCCATGAAATTTAAAAATATTCATGATAGTTCAAAAAGTACCCATGAAATACAATCGAGAAATGAAGGCTACGATTTAAATACAATCGATCTTAGCTAGCTATCTGTTCACAATCTTCTTGCCCTTCTTTTTCGCAAATGGAGTTCTTCTGTGGAACGGACGTCCTTTAGGTAGGGTGGTCCTGCTTCTTCTTGTGGTGTATGCTGCTACTTCATCATCGTCGTCATGTTCGATCCTCGGGTCGCCGTACTTGTCGAAGTCTTGCTCATTGGCTACTCCATCCATTCCGATGATCTTCCTTTTGCCTCTCCTCACGACAACACGACTGGGCTTTGGCGGGTCGGTAATGAAGAAGCATTGGTCCACTTGGGAAGCCAGTAGCCATGGCTCATTTTTCGCGGTGACGTTTGCGCCCGCGGTCTTGGATTTGGCTTCGGGTATAACCATGGTGGTGAAATACCGGTCTTCTTTTATGACGTTCTTGGCCCATCTGACACGGAACATCGGGACCTTCTCTCCAGCGTAGCTCAGCTCCCAGATCTCCTCGATCCTTCCGTAGTATCTGTCCTTGTCGTTACCGGTGTAGGATTCCATCGTTACCCCGGAGTTCTGATAACCATCGCTCTTCATGTCCTTGGCCTCGGTGTAGAATGTGTAGCCGTTGATATCGTACGCCTCATAGGTCATCAGGTTGTGCTCGGCGCCCTGTGACAAGGCGAATATGAGTTGTTCTTCCGCGGAAGAATCCTCATGTAAAGGGTACGACAGAAGCTTATGCTTGAACCAACGCGTGAAACATGAGTTGTGCTCTTTGAGTGTATCTCCGTCCGTCCTCTGTTGGCCTCGGTCATTGTACGTCTTTTTAATAAAGGTTTTGTGCTCTACCACCCAAGGATCGACCACGTCTATGTGTTGTAGTGCGACTAGGTTTGCTCTTTCAAAGTCGGCGAGTCAACCCTCGAAGTCGACATGCATTTCGCGGCGACCCTCACGGTGACCCCATCCAGCGAGCCTGCCGAGGTGCCTGTTGACGGGCAGACCAACGGGGTTCTCGATGCCTAGATAATTCGTGCAGTAGGAGATGCACTCTTCGGTCAGAAAGCCCCTGGCTATGCTTCCTTCTGGACGTGACATGTTGCGAACGTATCCTTTGATGACACCATTCATCCTTTCGAACGGCATCATGCTGTGCAGGAACGTCGGCCCGAGTTGGATGATATCCTCCACTATATGGACCAGCAGATGCACCATAACGTCGAAGAATGCGGGCGGAAAGTACATCTCAAGCTCGCATAGTATCACCACGATCTCTTCCTGTAGCCTTCTGAGTTGCCTCACGCCAATCGACTTCCGAGAGATGACGTCGAAGAAGTTGCATAGGCCAAATAGCATTTCACGGACGTGCGCGTCCATGATCCCACGGATTGCAACTGGAAGTATCTGCGTCATCAGCACGTGACAGTCGTGAGACTTCATCCCGCTGAACTTCTGCTTCGCTGGGTCTAGGTATCTGCTTATCTTCCCCGCGTAACCGTAAGGAAGTTTTACTCCTAGGAGGCAGGTGAAAAACTGCTCGATCTCCTCCTGACTTAGAGTGAAGCACGCGGGAGGGTAGTCATTTCCGGTCTTCTTGGCCTTTTTGCCTTTGCGACGACTTTCTGTGTCCTGCTTCGCCTCATCATCATCATCATCATCATCATCATCATCATCATATATAGCGTGAAGCTCCTGCCTGATGCCCATTGATTTCAAGTCTGCCCTTGCTTTCGGCCCATCTTTGGTCCTCTCTGGCATGTTGAGCAGGGTACCAAGCAGACTCTCGCACACGTTCTTCATGATATGCATGACATCAAGGCTGTGAGGCACACGGTGGATCTTCCAGTACGGCAAGTCCCAGAAAACAGACCTCGTTTTCCATACCTTCAGCAGCGGCTCTGGCGCCTTTCGCTTCTTTCCCGGCTCTGGCGCCTTTTGCTTCTTTCCCGGCAGTGGGCAGTCTTTCCAATTTTTCAACAGCTTGTCTATTTCCTCGCCGCTCCTCGTACACGGGCGTTTTCGGGGTTCTGTTTCACCATCGAACAGATCCTTGCGTTTCCTCCACGGGTCATCGTCGCGAACCACCTTCGATGTCCCATGAACACGGTTTTCAAAGACCCGGGATCTCTATCTAGCTGGCGATACGTTGTGTCATCCATGCACCTTACGCATCCAGAAAATCCGTGGACTACCTGCCCCGCAAGGTATCCGTAACCGAGATAGTCGTGCACCGTCGTGAGCAGTGCGGCTCTCATAGGGAAATACTCTTTCTCTGCGGCGTCCCACGTATTGGCTGGCATTTTCCACAGCGTGTCAAGATCCTCTTTCAGCAGCCCCAGATACAGATTGATGTCGTTCCCTGGTTGTTTCGGCCCTTCAATTAGCATACTCATGTGAATGTACTTCCTCTTCATGCACAACCAGGGGGGAAGGTTGTACATCCACACAAACACAGGCCAGGTGCTATGTGTGCTTCTCTGGCTGCCAAACGGATTGACTCCATCGGTGCTCGCGCCCAGCACGATGTTCCTTGGATCGTTCCCAAATTCTGGGTATTCGAAGTTCAATGCTTGCCACTGGCTCGCATCCTTAGGGTGACTCAGCATCTTGTCTTTTTTATCTATCTCCGGATCATTTGCGTCATCTTCTCGCTTCTTCTCCTCCCTATCCGCGTGCCAACGTAGGAGCTTTGCTACCTTAGGATCCGCGAAATACCGCTGCAGACAAGGAGTGATCGGAAAGTACCACACCACTTTTCGAGGAGCTTTCTTCCTCTTCTTGTATCGAGTGACACCGCACACCGGACATATTGTAGACTCCGCGTGCTCGTCCCGATAAATGATGCAATTGTTCATGCACACATGGTATTTCACGTGCGGTAAATCCAGAGGACACACGATTTTCTTCGCCTCCTCCAAACTGGTCGGGCACTTGTTCCCCTTGGGAAGACGTTCGTGCCAGAATGACATGTTCTCGTCGAAGCATGCGTCGGTCATTTTGTGTTTTACCTTCATCTCCAGGGCCATGAGCGTTACTTTCAGGCGGGTATCCTCGGGCCTGCATCCTTCATACAATGGAGTAACCGCGTCTAACTCAAGTTGATCCATCTTGGCTTTCTCTCGGGCGGCAGCTCTTGCGTTATCCGTCTGCTTGAGAAGCAGCTCTTGAATATGAGGGTCCTGCACCCAGCCCATCGATGGTCCAGTGTCGTCTGCTCCGCCGGCATCATCATCTTCATGATCATGCCCGTCGCCTGCTCCGGCATCTTCCTCATCATCATGTCCTGCATCTTCTACATGATGACTGTGTACAGCATCACAGTCGTGATCATCTCCTGGGGATTCTTCGTCTTCTCGCCCGCCCGAGCCGCGGTGGTTGTCTTGCTGCCCTTCCTCATTTCTTGCCCGGCCCGCATGGACGACTTCGTAGTCATCTTCATCACCTTGCCACCGATAGCCATCCATGAAACCACGCAACAGCAGGTGGTCCCGCACCTGCCCGGAATCCGGGTCCGCAATAAGGCTCTTCAGCTTGCATCTTCGACACGGACATCTTATCTCCGTCTCGTTCTTTTGAAGCATCTCGGCCTTCGTGGACCTCAAAAACCTATTCACGATGCCTTCGGTCATCGTGCGGACCATGGTCGCCTGCGGGGTAGAGCAAAACGATATTTTAGAACCAAACAAAAATTTGGCATGACCTTCCCTAAAAATAGGACCAAAAAGAATGCTTAATGCCAAAATTCTCGCCGAAACGGAAATGAATCAACATTCCGGCAAAATATTGGCAACTATCGCATATCAAATACCGGTACACCTCCAAACACAAACACATATGCAACACCACAAACATATGCAACACCACGAACATACATAGATCTAGCTAGGCCGTAAAAAGTGCATGTGCACATTGTTGTAAGGAGAACAACCTAAATATAGCTTCCCCCCTTACTTACCTATTAAAACAAGGTAATTTAACCACTTAATTTGAATGAATCTATGGTGGAAATGAGGTGAAAAAGAGGAGGCACCCGAGACAAGGAGGAGGTGGAGAGAATGAAGTGGGGAGAAAGTGAGTGTGTGGGTAGGAGAGGCTGTCCCAAATATCTTGTTGCTGCCCAGTTACTAATGGCGCACCTCTTGCATGGTGCGCCATTAGTACTTACAACTACTAATGGCGCACTTGGGCAGGATACGCCATTAGTATGTTTGGATAGGCGCACTAGTTCAAAAAAAAAAACTATACTAATGGCGCACCCACTGCCAGGTGCGCCATTAGTAGTTACAACTACTAATGGCGCACTTGGGCAGGATGCGCCATTAGTATGTTTGGATAGGCGCACTAGTTCAAAAAAAAAGTTTCTATACTAATGGCGCACCTGCTGCCTAGTGCGCCATTAGTAGTTACAACTACTAATGGCGCACTTTGCCGGGATGCGCCATTAGTATGTTTGGACAGGCGCACTAGTTAAAAAAAAATTGATACTAATGGCGCACCCGTAGCATGGTGAGCCATTAGTTGTTTAAACTCTAATGGCGCATCAGATTGTGGTGCGCCATTAGTATATACTAATGGCGCACCATCTTTCTGGTGCGCCATTAGTGTCAATCCCATCTATAGCCATTTTCCTAGTAGTGTGTATGGCTGCCGGTATGCGTCATGTACTACTACAATATTTATTTCCAGGATTTATTATGCGCATCGTACTAGTCCTAAGATCAGTTAGTTAGAAGAATTAGTAGTATGTGCAATACTGTACTTTGGAACGTGCGTCCAGCCTCGAAGGCGTCGAGGCTGTATATGTCGACACTGTGGTATGTCCATGGCCTCACTCGCGAGCTCGAACGTCGCTGTGCTATATGACTACCGCTAGTGAAAGGATCGATATGGTTGACTAGAGTGGGGGGGGGTGAATAGGCAACTAACAATTTTTAGCTTTTCTTTAACAATTTAAACTTTGCATCAAAGTAGGTTGTCTAGATATGCAACTAGGTGAGCAACCTATATGCTGTAACAAGGATAGGAACACAAGCAAGCAAGTGATACGATACAAATAAGCTTGCACAAGTAAAGGCACGAGATAACCAAGAGTGGAGACGGTGGAAACGAGGATGTGTTGCCGAAGTTCCTTCCCTTTGAGAGGAAGTACGTCTCCGTTCGAGCGGTGTGGAGGCACAATGCTCCCCAAGAAGCCACTAGGGCCACCGTATTCTCCTCACGCCCTCACACAATGCGAGATGTCGTGATTCCACTATTGGTGCCCTTGGAGGCGGCGACCGGACCTTTACAAACAAGGTTGGGGCAATCTCCACAACTCAATTGGAGGCTCCCAACGACACCACGAAGCTTCACCACAATGGACTATGGCTCCGCGGTGACCTCAACTGTCTAGGATGCTCAAACACCCAGGAGTAACAAGATCCGCAAGGGATTAGTGGGGGGAATTAAATTTCTCTTAGTGGAAGTGTGGATCGAGGCCTTCTCAACCACTCCCGAGAAAATCAACAAGTTTGATTGGCTAGGTAGTGAGATCGGGCGAAAATGGAGCTTAGAGCAACAATGGAGCTTAGGGTTGGAAGAGATAAGTCAACAGGGAAGAAGGGGACCCCTTATATAGTGAGGGACAAAGATCCAACCGTTATCCACCTACCAGCCCGCGGCCAGCGGTACTACCGCTCCAGGCCAGTGGTACTACCGCAGGGCCGCGCGGTACTACCGCTTGCTGCCAAGCGGTACTACCGCACGGTCATGCGGTACTACCGTACATGCCCGCGGTACTGCCGCAACCCCAGCAACTGCAAGGTCAGAACTGAAACACATGAGCTGAGGGCGGTACTTCCGCGAGCGCGGTACTACCGCGCCCCCATGCGGTACTACCACAAGGCAGGAATCCCCTAGCCATGGGAAAGGAAACATCCGTGCCTACTTCCGCAAAGAAACGGAAGAAGCAAAAACCCGACATAGTAGTACTGCAGAGGTGCGGTACTACTGCGTGAAAACATAGCACGGTACTACCGCGGAGCGAAAGCGGTACTACCGTGGTAGGCGCGGATGTAAAAAATTACATCCGCCCCTACTACCGCGAGGGAGTGGTACTAGTCCGGTGGCCAACGGTAGTGCAGCTCCAGGGGAGCGGTACTACCGTGGGCACCTGCGTACTACCGCGCCATAGCACGGTACTACCGCTGGTGCCAACAGTACTACCGCTGGTGCCAACGGTACTACCGCTCACTTGGGAGCAGTACTACCGCGAGCCAACGCAGCAGCCAGAAACAAAGCGGCGAGAAAGCGGAGGATGCTCCAAGGGAAAGGAGGGGACAAGAAGGAGACGTGTACGTGATGATTCCACCCAAACCTTTCCGACGCGAACCCCCTCTTAATAGTACGACTTTCCTACGACTCAAACCCACTAAAAAGAAACATAGAAAAGACGCCGTCTTCAACAGTCTTCGAGGGGCACCCAACCGTCTTGTGCCTGGCGATGAAATGTCTGGGATACTCAAGGCGCACGATTAGTTCACAAACGCGTTGTCATCAATCACCAAAACACCTTAGGGATAAATATGCCCTTACAATCTCCCCCTTTTTGGTGGATTGATGACAATACAGGATTTGCACAAGGGAAATAATATTAAGCAACCGCAAACCCCTCCTCTCTAGAATATAGACGGACTCCCCCTAGATGTGTGCCAACTAGATGGGTGCTTTGGACTGCACGGCACACATACTAGGATCAAAGCTCCCCCTATATTATAGAGACAAGGCATATCTAGTAATAGGAAGGCTAACACTAGACAGGATAGCAAACATAAGTTAACTAAGGTAGATAGAGTGCATATGTCTTACACCATATGAGGATAGGTCTCGAAGGCACAAACCAAACAAAAGCAAACGAGGCAAACGAGGTCCAAACGACAAAGACAAAGCAAACACACAAACACACCAAGCACAACACAACGCAAATCCCTACACTCTCTTCCCCTTTGGCATCGAGACGCCAAAAAGGCAGAGAGGACACCTACACACATGGGGTGGCTCAGGCAGAGAAGTCGTCCCACTGCTCCTCGTCAGAATCAGCGGCGAGGACGGTCTCCTCGATGTCTTCCTCTGAACTGGTCCACTTGTACCCCTGCTTCGTCATCCAGGCAGCCTCTGGCGTGATGACGTCCTCAGAACCGCCAGACACATCCTCTCCAAAGAGGCTCATGACCTTCTTGTCACGGCGGCGACTCTCCTTGTCAGCCACGTGAGTCCTGTACTGTCCCTTTGCCTGCATGCAGAAGAGAGTCTTCATCTTGTCCTTTAACTTCATGGCCCACGACGGCTTAGAGGAAGGAGCGGTAGACCTAGCAGCACGATCCTCAGCAACATGCTCTGCACCAGCCTCCTCCTCACCAACAACCCTCCTAGCAGAAGAAGCCTCAGCACGGGTGGTAGTGTTGGCCCAGTTGGGCTTGACGCAGAGGCTGATGGACTCATGCCGAATCCAGTCTGGAGCAAGGAACTCATCACCAGGGTACATCTTCTCCCAAGTGGTGGAGAGCAGCAGAAACAGGTACGGTCCATAGATAGGTACCTTGCGAGTGAACACCGCAAACTGAAGCTCACACCACATGATGTGTGAGACATCAAGTGGCTGAGTTTGAGATGAAGGTGCCTCTGCACACAGGAGCAACATGTCCACTAGATAGGCATGAACCTTGTCCTTGTCGCCAATGCGCGGGAACATAGTGTTGCGGAAGATGCGATGCATGATATCCAGAAAGGAGTTCAACACCCAAGTCGACTTGCCATTGGGGAGCACCTTCTCAACAAGGAATGGCTGAAGCAGGTTCTTGTTGGCAGACTCAGAGTTGGCGTGGGGGCGAACACCAACGGGGGTGTGAAGCCCATCATCAGGAATGTGAAGTAGATCCATGAACTCCTTCCATGTAGCAGATAGCTGACGGCCGTTGGTCATCCAGGTCATCCTCCGCTCATCCCCGGGATGAAAGTAAATAGAGGTAAAGAACTGACAGATAAGCTCAGGGTCGAGTCTCCTACATCCTATTCTTGCACAGATTTGGCCTAAAATCTCAAGAACAACAAGCATCTCCCCAAAAACCTAGAAGCGAGAGAACAACCAAGAAAAAGAGGGATTTGGGGAAAAACCTTGGTCCATGGCAAGAGGAAGTGGTGGGGAACGATCCCACTGGTCAGAATCCGAGGAGAGTGTCCGGAGACGGAGATTTGGCGAGGACCTCCAGCGCCGTTCTTGAGCAAGAGAGAGAGAGAGACGTGGGGAGAGAGACGAGTGAATGGGTATGGGGAGTTGGAACTCCCCTGCCCGAGTCATAACCCCCACGCTCCCTCGACGACGCGGTAGTACCGTGCCTCGTCGCGGTAGTACCGCTCGGCGGAAGTACCGCACCTGAGCGGTAGTACCGCGCTATGGCGCGGTAGTACCGTGCCTCTCAAAGCGGTAGTACCGCGGCAAGCCGCGGTAGTACCGTGGGCTCAAGAAGATGCACGTTTCAAGCACACGAAAAACGAGGTCTTTTCACGAACACTCCGAGGCAACACGACACCACAAGACCACGCTACACACAAAGGCAGAAAGGCGAACACAAAACGAAACAACCACGAGACACCACCTCTCAAAAGAGAGGGCGGTGGCCGTAGCCACCTATGTTTGAGTCAATTGGTATGGCATCGCGAAGAATTATCCTTGGGTCCATGACCAAAACTCATCTTTGAAGCACAAGTACCATCAAACATGGCTAATGTGAAAGACTTGATCAATTTATGCATAATGGGGGGAGGGAGAGTTCATTGAGAGAACAACACTCCCCCTATGTACATGCCTACATCTAAACAAGACAACACATTGAGTATGGTGGGGTGTGCAAGGGTTCAAGCAACATTGCTCAAATCAATGATATTGAGCTCATGCCTTAACTCGCGAAATCTTGCTTCGTCCAAGGGCTTCGTGAAAAATATCTGCAAGGTTATCATGAGCGTTGACATAGTTGAGCTCGATCTCTCCTCGCCTAATGTGATCCCGGATGAAGTGATACCGGATCTCAATATGCTTCGTCTTGAAGTGTTGCACCGGGTTGAGAGAGATCTTGATGGCACTTTCATTGTCACACCAAAGAGGCACTTTGTCACAAATGACACCGTAATCCTTTAAAGTTTGCCTCATCCATAAGAGTTGTGCACAACAACTACCGGCCGCCACATACTCCGCTTCGGTGGACGAGAGAGACACACAACTTTGCTTTTTGGAAGACCAACTTACCAAAGAGCAACCAAGGAATTGGCACCATCCGGAAGTGGACTTCCTATCCACTTTGTCTCCCGCCCAATCAGAATCCGAATACCCTACAAGCTTGAAGTTTGCTCCTCTTGGGTACCATAAGCCAAAGTTTGGGGTATGAACCAAATATCGAAAGATTCGTTTGACCACCAGGAGTGGAAGCCGGCTTGACATCACTTAGCTTGAATCTCTTGAGCATGTCTTGAGTATATTTGGCTTGGTTGATGAAGGTTCCTTCTCTTCTTTGCTTCACTTCGAACCCTAGAAAGTGTTGGGGAACGTAGCAATAATTCAAAATTTTCCTACGTGTCACCAAGATCAATCTATGGAGTCATCTAGCAACGAGGGAGGAGTGGATCTACATACCCTTGTAGATCGCGCGCGGAAGCGTTCAAGAGAACGGGGTTGATGGAGTCGTACTCGTCGTGATCCAAATCACCGATGATCCTAGCGCCGAACGGACGGCACCTCCGTGTTCAACACACGTATGGAGCAGCTACGTCTCCTCCTTCTTGATCCAGCAAGGGGGAAGGAGAGGTTGATAGAGATCCAGCAGCACGACGGCGTGGTGGTGGAAGTAGCGGGATTCCAACAGGGCTTCGCCAAGCGCTGCGGGAGGAGGGAGATGTGTCATGGGAGGGAGAGGGAGGCGCCAGGGCTTAGATTTGGTTGCCCTCCCTTCCCCCCACTATATATAGGGCCAAGGGAGAGGGGGGGGGGGCGCAGCCTTGGCCCTTCCTCCAAGGAAGGGTGCGGCCAAGGGAGGAGTCCCTCCTCCCCAAGGCACCTCGGAGGTGCCTTCCCCCTTTAGGACTCTTCCTTTCCCTTGACTCTTGGCACATGGGCCTCTTGGGGCTGGTGCCCTTGGCCCATATAGGCCAAGGCGCACCCCCTACAGCCCATGTCGCCCCCAGGGCAGGTGGCCCCACCCGGTGGACCCCCGGGACCCTTCCGGTGGTCCCGGTACAATACCGGTGACCCCGAAACTTGTCCCGATGGCCGAAATAGCACTTCCTATATATAATTCTTTACCTCCGGACCATTCCGGAACTCCTCGTGACGTCCGGGATCTCATCCAGGACTCCGAACAACTTTCGGGTTACCGCATACTAATATCTCTATAACCCTAGCATCACCAAACCTTAAGTGTGTAGACCCTACGGGTTCGGGAGACATGCAGCCATGACCGAGATGACTCTCCGGTCAATAACCAACAGCGGGATCTGGATACCCATGTTGGCTCCCACATGGTCCACGATGATCTCATCGGATGAACCACGATGTCAAGGACTTAATCAATCCCGTATACAATTCCCTTTGTCTAGCGGTACGATACTTGCCCGAGATTCGATCGTCGGTATCCCGATACCTTGTTCAATCTCGTTACCGGCAAGTCTCTTTACTCGTTTCGTAACACATCATCCCGTGATCAACTCCTTGATCACATTGTGCACATTATGATGATGTCCTACCGAGTGGGCCCAGAGATACCTCTCTGTTTACACGGAGTGACAAATCCCACTCTCGATTCGTGCCAACCCAACAGACACTTTCGGAGATACCTGTAGTGTACCTTTATAGCCACCCAGTTACGTTGTGACGTTTGGCACACCCAAAGTATTCCTACGGTATCCGGGAGTTGCACAATCTCATGGTCTAAGGAAATGATACTTGACATTAGAAAATCTATAGCATATGAACTACATGATCTTGTGCTAGGCTTAGGATTGGGTCTTGTCCATCACATCATTCTCCTAATGATGTGATCCCGTTATCAACGACATCCAATGTCCATGGTCAAGAAACCGTAACCATCTATTGATCAACGAGCTAGTCAACTAGAGGCTTACTAGGGACATGGTGTTGTCTATGTATCCACACATGTATCTGAGTTTCCTATCAATACAATTCTAGCATGGATAATAAACGATTATCATGAACAAGGAAATATAATAATAACTAATTTATTATTGCCTCTAGGGCATATTTCCAACAGTCTCCCACTTGCACTAGAGTCAATAATCCAGTTCACATCGATATGTGATTAACACTCAAGGTCACATCCCCATGTGACTAACACCCAAAGAGTTTACTAGAGTCAATAATCTAGTTCACATTACCATGTGATTAACACTCGATGAGTTCTGGGTTTGATCATGTTATGCTTGTGAGAGATGTTATAGTCAACGGGTCTGAATCTTTCAGATCCGTATGTACTTCGCAAATTTCTATGTCATCTTGTAGATGCAACTACTACGCTACATTTGGAGCTATTCCAAATAACTGTTCTACTATACGAATCCAGTTTACTACTCAGAATAATCTGGATTAGTGTCAAAGTTTGCATCGGCGTAACCCTTTATGATGAACTCTTTACCACCTCCATAATCGAGAAAATTCCTTAGTCCACTAGTTACCAAGGATAACTTTGACCGCTGTCTTGTGATCCATTCTTGGATCACTCTTGTACCCCTTGACTGACTCATGGCAAGGCACATTTCAGGTGCGGTACACAGCATAGCATACTGTAGAGAGCCTATGTCTTAAGCATAGGGGACGACCTTCGTCCTTTCTCTCTATTCTGCCGTGGTCGAGCTTTAAGTCTTAACTTCATACCTTACAACTCAGGCAAGAACTCCTTCTTTGACTGATCCATCTTGAACACCTTCAAGATCATGTCAAGGTATGTGCTCATTTGAAAGTACCATTAAGCGTTTTGATCTAAACTTATAGATCTTGATGCTCAATGTTCAAGTAGCTTAATCCAGGCTTTCCATTGAAAAACACTTTCCAAATAACCCTATATGCTTTCCAGAAATTCTACGCCATTTCTGATCAACAATATGTCAACAACATATATTCATCAGAAATTCTATAGTGCTCCCACTCACTTCTTTGGAAATACAAGTTTCTCATAAACTTTGTATACACCCAAAACTTTGATCATCTTATCAAAGCATACATTCCAACTCCGAGATGCTTACTCCAGTCCTTAGAAGGATTGCTGGAGCTTTGCATACTTATTAGCATCTTTCAGCATTAACAAAACCTTCCGGTTGTATCACATACAACCTTTCCTCAAAAATCGTCGAGGAAACAATGGTTTTTGGCATCCTATCTGCAAGATTTCACAAATAATGCAGTAATTGCTAATATAATTCCAACAGACTCTTAGCATCGCTACGAGTGAGAAAGTCTCATCGCAGTCAACTCCTTGAACTTGTCGGAAAACATCTTAACGACAAGTCGAGCTTTCTTAATGGTGATACCTACCATCATTGTCCATCTTCCTTTTAAAAATCCATCTGCACTCAACAGCCTTACGACCATCGAGCTGTTCTGCCAAAGTCTACACTTTGTTTTCATACATGGACCCTCTCTCGGATTTTATGGCCTCGAGCCATTTATCGGAATCCGGGCCCACCATCGCTTCTCCATAGCTCGTAGGTTCATTGTTGTCTAGCAACATGACTTCCAAGACAGGATTACGTACCACTCTGAAGTAGTACGCATCCTTGTCATCCCACGAGGTTTGGTAGTGACTTGATCTGAAGTTTCATGATCACTATCATAAGCTTCCACTTCAATTGGTGTAGGTGCCACAGGAACAACTTCTATGCCCTGCCACACACTAGTTGAAGAGACGGTTCAATAACCTCATCAAGTCTCCACCATCCTCCCACTCAATTCTTTCGAGAGAAACTTTTCCTCGAGAAAGGACCCAATTCTAGAAACAATCCCTTATTGCTTTCGGATCTGAGACAGGAGGTATACCCAACTGTTTTGGGTGTCCTACGAAGATGCATTTATCCGCTTTGGGTTCGAGCTTATCAGCCTGAAACTTTTTCACATAAGCGTCGCAGCCCCAAACTTCTAAGAAATGACAGCTTAGGTTTCTCTAAACCATAGTTCATACGGTGTCATCTCATCGGAATTACGTGGTGCCCTATTTAAAGTGAATGTGGTTATCTCTAATGCCTAACCCATAAACTATCGTGGTAATTCGATAAGAGACATCATGGTATGCATCATATCCAATTAATAGGGTGCAGTTATGATGTTCGGACACACCATCACACTATGGTGTTCCAGGCTGTTTTAGTTGTGAAACAATTTCCACAATGTCTTAATTCTGTGCCAAACTCGTAATTCAGATATTCATCTCTATGATCATATCATAGATATTTTATCCTCTTGTCACGACGATCTTTCAACTTCACCCTGAAATTACTTGAACCTTTCAATAATTCAGACTCGTGATTTATCAAGTAAATGTACTCAACATCTACTCAAATCATCTATGAAATAAGAACATAACGATATCCACTACACGCCTCAGCACTCATTGGACTGCACACATCAAAATGTATTTCTTCCAACAAGTTGCTTTCTAGTTCCATTTTACTGAAAACGAGGCTTTCAGTCATCTTGCCCATGTGGTATGATTTGCATGTCTCAAGTGATTCAAAATCAAGTGAGTCCAAAAGGTCCATTTGCATGGAGTTTCTTCATGCATATACACCAATAGACGTGGTTCACATGTCTCAAACCTTTCAAAAAATGAGTGAGTCCAAAGATCCATCAACATGGAGCCTCTTCATGCGTTTTATACCGATATGACTTAAGTGGCAGTGCCACAAGTAGGTGGTACTATCATTACTATCTTATGTCTTTTGGCATGAACATGTGTATCACTACGATCGAGATTCAATAAACCATTCATTTTAGGTGTAAGACCATTGAAGGTATTATTCAAATAAACAGAGTAACCATTATTCTCTTTAAATGAATAACCGTATTGCGATAGACATAATCCAATCATGTCTATGCTCAACGCAAACACCAATCTCGATGGTAGAGGGAGCGTACGATATTTGATCAACCTTGGAAATACTTCCAACACATATCGTCATCTCACCTTTAGCTAGTCTCCGTTTATTCCGTAGCTTTTATTTCGAGTTACTAACACTTAGCAACCGAACCGGTATCTAATACCCTGGTGCTACTAGGAGTACTAGTAAAGTACACATCAACACAATGTATATCCAATATACTTCTATCGACCTTGCCAGCCTTCTCATCTACCAAGTATCTAGGGTAATTCTGCTCCAGTGGCTGTTCCCCTTATTACAGAAGCACTTAGTCTCGGGTTTGGGTTCAACCTTGGGTTTCTTCACTTGAGCAGCAGCTGATTTGCCGTTTCATGAAGTATCCCTTCTTGCCCTTGCCCTTCTTGAAACTAGTGGTTTCACCAACCATCAACAATTGATGCTCCTTCTTGATTTCTACTTTTGTGGTGTCAAACATCGCGAATATCTCAAGGATCATCATATATGTCCCTGATATATTATAGTTCATCACGAAGCTCTAGCAGCTTGGTGGTAATGGCTTCGGAGAAACATCACTATCTCAACTGGAAGATCAACTCCCACTCGATTCAAGCGATTGTTGTACTCAGACAATCTGAGCACAAGTTCAACAATTGAGCTTTTCTCCCTTAGTTTGCAGGCTAAGAAAATCGTCGGAGGTCTTATACCTCTTGACGTGGGCACGAGCCTGAAATCCCAATTTCAGCCCTCGAAACATCTCATATGTTTCGCGACGTTTCAAAACGTCTTTGGTGCCTCAACTCTAAGCCGTTTAACTGAACTATCACGTAGTTATCAAAATGTGTATGTCAGATGTTCGCAACATCCATAGACAACGTTCGAGGTTCAGCACACTGAGCGGTGCATTAAGGACATAAGCCTTCTATGAAGCAATGAGGACAAACCTCAGTTTACGGACCTAGTCCGCATAATTACTACTATCAACTTTCAACTAAATTTTCTCTAGGAACATATCTAAACAGTAGAACTGAAGCGCGAGCTACGGCATAATTTGCGAAGACCTTTTGACTATGTTCAGGATAATTAAGTTCATCTTGTGAACTCCCACTCAGATAGACATCCCTCTAGTCATCTAAGTGATTACATGATCCGAGTCAACTAGGCCGTGTCCGATCATCACGTGAGACGGACTAGTCATCATCGGTGAACATCTTCATGTTGATTGTATCTACCATATGACTCATGCTCGACCTTTCGGTCTCTTGTGTTCCGAGGCCATGTCTGTACATGCTAGGCTCGTCAAGTCAACCTAAGTGTTTCGCGTGTGTAAATCTGTCTTACACCCGTTGTATGTGAACGTTAGAACCTAACACCCGATCATCACGTGGTGCTTCGAAACAATGAATTGTCGCAACGGTGCACAGTTAGGGGGAACACTTTCTTGAAATTATTATGAGGGATCATCTTATTTACTACCGTCGTCCTAAGTAAACAAGATGCATAAACATGATAAACATCACATGCAATCAAATAGTGACATGATATGGCCATCATCACTTTGCTCCTCTTGATCTCCATCTTCGGGGCTCCATGATCATCATCGTCACTGGCATGACACCATGATCTCCATCATCATGATCTCTATCATCGTGTCTTCATGAAGTTGTCTCGTCAACTATTACTTCTACAACTACAGCTAACGGTTAGCAATAAAGTAAAGTAATTACATGACGTTTATGTTGACACGCAGGTCATAAATAAATTAAGACAACTCCTATGGCTCCTGCCGGTTGTCATACTCATCGACATGCAAGTCGTGATTCCTATTACAAGAACATGATCAATCTCATACATCACATATATCATTCATCACATCCTTTTGGCCATATCACATCACATAGCATACCCTGCAAAAACAAGTTAGACGTCCTCTAATTGTTGTTTGCATGTTTTACGTGGCTGCTATGGGTTTCTAGCAAGAACGTTTCTTACCTACGCAAAAACCACAACGTGATATGCCAATAGCTATTTACCCTTCATAAGGACCCTTTTCATCGAATCCGATCCGACTAAAGTGGGAGAGATGGACACCCGCTAGCCACCTTATGCAACTAGTGCATGTCAGTCGGTGGAACCAGTCTCACATAAGAGTACGTGTAAGGTCGGTCCGGGCCGCTTCATCCTACAATGCCGCCGAATCAAGATTGGACTAGTAACGGTAAGCATATTGAACAAAATCAACGCCCACAACTACTTTGTGTTCTACTCGTGCATAGAAACTACGCATAGACCTAGCTCATGATGCCACTGTTGGGGAACGTAGCAATAATTCAAAATTTTCCTATGTGTCACCAAGATCAATCTATGGAGTCATCTAGCAACGAGGGAGGAGTGGATCTACATACCCTTGTAGATCGCGCGTGGAAGCGTTCAAGAGAACGGGGTTGATGGAGTCGTACTCGTCGTGATCCAAATCACCGATGATCCTAGCGCCGAACGGACGGCACCTCCGCGTTCAACACACGTACGGAGCAGCAACGTATCCTCCTTCTTGATCCAGCAAGGGGGAAGGAGAGGTTGATGGAGATCCAGCAGCACGACGGCGTGGTGGTGGAAGTAGCGGGATTCCAACAGGGCTTCGCCAAGCGCTGCGGGAGGAGGGAGATGTGTCATGGGAGGGAGAGGGAGGCGCCAGGGCTTAGGTTTGGTTGCCCTCCCTTCCCCCCACTATATATAGGGCCAAGGGAGAGGGGGGGGGCGCAGCCTTGGCCCTTCCTCCAAGGAAGGGTGCGGCCAAGGGAGGAGTCCCTCCTCCCCAAGGCACCTCGGAGGTGCCTTCCCCTTTTAGGACTCTTCCTTTCCCTTGACTCATGGCGCATGGGCCTCTTGGGGCTGGTGCCCTTGGACCATATAGGCCAAGGCGCACCCCCTACAGCCCATGTGCCCCCCAGGGCAGGTGGCCCCACCCGGTGGATCCCCGGGACCCTTTCGATGGTCCCGGTACAATACCGGTGACCCCGAAACTTGTCCCGATGGCCGAAATAGCACTTCCTATATATAATTCTTTACCTCCGGACCATTCCGGAACTCCTCGTGACGTCCGGGATCTCATCCGGGACTCCGAACAACTTTCGGGTTACCACATACTAATATCTCTATAACCCTAGCGTCACCAAACCTTAAGTGTGTAGACCCTACGGGTTCGGGAGACATGCAGACATGACCGAGATGACTCTCCGGTCAATAACCAACAGCGGGATCTGGATACCCATGTTGGCTCCCACATGTTCCACGATGATCTCATCGGATGAACCACGATGTCAAGGACTTAATCAATCCCGTATACAATTCCCTTTGTCTAGCGGTACGATACTTGCCCGAGATTCGATCGTCGGTATCCCGATACCTTGTTCAATCTCGTTACCGGCAAGTCTCTTTACTCGTTTCGTAATACATCATCCCGTGATCAACTCCTTGATCACATTGTGCACATTATGATGATGTCCTACCGAGTGGGCCCAGAGATACCTCTCCGTTTACACGGAGTGACAAATCCCAGTCTCGATTCGTGCCAACCCAACAGACACTTTCGGAGATACCTGTAGTGTACCTTTATAGCCACCCAGTTACGTTGTGACGTTTGGCACACCCAAAGTATTCCTACGGTATCCGGGAGTTGCACAATCTCATGGTCTAAGGAAATAATACTTGACATTAGAAAAGCTATAGCATACAAACTACATGATCTTGTGCTAGGCTTAGGATTGGGTCTTGTCCATCACATCATTCTCCTAATGATGTGATCCCGTTATCAACGACATCCAATGTCCATGGTCAGGAAACCATAACCATCTATTGATCAACGAGCTAGTCAACTAGAGGCTTACTAGGGACATGGTGTTGTCTATGTATCCACACATGTATCTGAGTTTCCTATCAATACAATTCTAGCATGGATAATAAACGATTATCATGAACAAGGAAATATAATAATAACTAATTTATTATTGCCTCTAGGGCATATTTCCAACAGAAAGAACTTCAACTCTCCCATGGAAGACATCTCGAACTTTGAGGTCATGAGAGCGGAAAATTCCTTATTGAAAGCTTTGTTAGGGGAACCAAGGATAATATCATCAACATATAATTGGCACGCAAACAACTCCCCTTTGACCTTCTTAGTAAAAAGAGTGGGGTCGATTAGTCCAACTTCAAAACCACGGTCTTGTAACAACTCGGTAAGGTGGTCATACCACGCACGTTGGGCTTGTTTAAGGCCATAGAGTGCCTTATCGAGTTGATACACATGATCGGGAAAGTAGGGATCCTCGAACCCGGGGGGTTGTTTGACATAGACCAATTCATTAATGGGACCATTAAGAAAAGCACTCTTCACATCCATTTGTTGTAACTTAAAGTTATGATGAGAGGCATATTCAATCAACATGCGAATGGATTCAAGACGAGCAACGGGAGCAAAGGTTTCACCGTAGTCGATACCGTCGACTTGGGAGTAGCCTTGTGCTACCAAACGAGCCTTGTTGCGAATGATAATCCCATGGGCATCTTGCTTGTTCTTAAATATCCACTTGGTTCCAATGACATTGTGGTTCCCCGTCGGTCTTGGCACCAATCTCCACACTTTGTTGCGCTCAAAGTTATTGAGTTCTTCATGCATGGCATTGAGACAATCCGGATCTTCGAGCGCCTCATAGACCTTGCGGGGTTCGACACAAGAGACAAACGCGTGATGTTCACAATAGTTTGCTAATTGTCTACGAGTGCTTACCCCCTTTCTTAAGCTTCCAAGCACATTCGTCATGAGATGATCCTTTGTGGAGAGATTGGAAGCAACCTTGGCGGCACGATGCTCCAATTCCTCCTCGGGGGTGAGACGAGGAGTGGTCACTTGATCATCTTGAGCGTCGTCTTGAGCTTGTTCTTTTTATTGAACTTGCTCGGAGGAGAGAACTTGACCTTGGGCATCACTTGATGTGTCAACACCGTCTTGAGCATGATCTTGCCCCTTGGTCATGTTCTTGAGGATGAGGGCCTTCATGTTGTTCTTCGGAAGCGTGTGGGCCTTGGGTTGGTGATGGCTCCACTTGAGTGGAGCATTGTCCTTCTCCTTCGGCCACAAGGGGTTCCTCAATGGGTAGGATAAAGCCAACACCCATTCTTCTTATGGCTTGAGGAGGAATTTCATCACCTACATCACAAGTGCCACTTTGCTCAACTTGGGAGCCGTTATTCTCATCAAACTCCACGTTACACGTCTCCTCAATAAGTCCCGTGGATTTATTGAGGACGCGATAAGCATGAGAGTTTGTAGCATAACCAACAAATATGCCCTCATAAGCTCTAGCCTCAAATTTAGACAACCGAACACCTTTCTTGAGAATGAAACACTTACACCCGAATACCCGAAAGTACTTGAGGTTGGGCTTGTTACCGGTGAGTATCTCATATGGAGTCTTGTTCAAGCCCTTGCGGAGGTAGAGCCGATTGGATGCATGACACGCGGTGTTGATGGCTTCGGCCCAAAAGTTGTACGGATACTTGAACTCCGCCATCATGGTCCTTGCCGCATCCATCAACGTCCGGTTCTTCCTCTCCGCAACACCATTTTGTTGAGGGGTGTAAGGTGCGGAATATTGATGCTTGATCCCCTCATCACTAAGAAACTCATCCAAGGTGTAGTTCTTGAACTCGGTGCCGTTGTCACTTCTTATTGTCAAGATCTTTGCATTGTGTTGACGTTGTACTTCATTTGCAAAGTCAATGACGGTTTGTTGGGTCTCGCTCTTCCTCTTGAAGAAATACACCCAAGTGTATCTTGAGTAGTCATCCACAATCACCAAGTAATACTTCCTACCCCCAAGACTATCGAAGGATGGAGGCCCAAAGAGATCCAAGTGAAGGAGCTCCAAAGGCCTGTTTGAGTAAATGATAGTCGTGGGAGGGTGAGCCTTCTCATGTAGCTTTCCTTCGATACAAGCACTGCAAGCACGATCTTTAGCAAAACTAACATTCTTTAGTCCACGGACATGGTCCCCCTTCAGAAGACTTTGCAAAGATCTCATATTGACATGGGCTAGACGGCGATGCCAAATCCATCCCACATCAACTTTAGCCATTAGGCATGTCACGGTCTTAGTGGGTCGCTCCGAAAAGTTAATCACATATAAACCGTTCTCGACATGCCCAACGAAGGCTACTTTAAGAGTCTTGCTCCATAAGAGGGCCACGATATCAATATCAAAGAAAGTGGCAAAGCCCATGATTGCAAGTTGACGAACGGAAAGTAAATTGTATGCAAGGGACTCAACAAGCATGACCTTCTCGATCGTGAGATCATGAGAGATGACCACCTTGCCAAGTCCCAATACCATAGAAGATGAGGCGTCACCCCACTCGACATTGGCGGGCATAGATGGAACCTTGTGCACGTCCACCACCAAGTCCTTGCATCCGGTCATATGATTTGTAGCTCCACTATCAAGCAACCATGACCCCCCACCGGAAGCAAACACCTACAAGAGATCAATGCTTAGTTTTAGGTACCCATTTTGTAATGGGTCCTTTGATGTTAGTAACAAGGGTCTTTGGAACCCAAATAGACCATTCAATGTATTCATGAGGAGAACCAACGAATTTGGCAAAGACATGCCCATCACTAGCATGACATAACATATAAGAAGGATTAAATTTGCCGGCTTTGATGAGAGGAGTGGCATTGCCCTTTTTGACAGCACCACTCTTCGCATTGTTGTTCTCCTTGGAAGCACTCTCTCCCTCCTTCACAAAGGTTTGCATGAGAGGAGGAGGTCGTTTGATCTTGTTGTTCTTCTTATTGTTCTTGGACTCGGGCACGTACCCAACCCCTTCCTTGGCCACAACTCCCTTTTGGTTGATCAAAAGGTCGTTGAGGTTCTTCTTGCCTTGTATGAAAGTCGCAAGACCTCTCTCAAGTTGCCCCTTTAGCTTAGCGTTCTCCTCAACAAGATGCACAAGCTCACAATACGGGTTAGTAGCATTTGCATTATCGATTAACATCATACGAGGAAAAGTGGCTTTTTCCTTGGTTAGCTTTACTTGAAGATGATCATGAGACTCTTTGAGGCTAGCATGAGCACCCTTCAAGGCCTTGTGAGCCTTGTCGAGTAGATCAAACTCCTCCTTGAGTCTAGCAAGATCAACCTCAAGTTCGGCTTTCTCGGAGTTTAGCACATGAGAAACAATGAGAACATGATCATAGTCTTTCTTTAACTTAGCATGATCAACGTTGTGTGACTCCTCAAGAGCCAAACGAAGACCACGCTCTTCCTCAAGAGCATTGGAAAGATCCGAAATCTCATCGGCATAGTCACGACTATGCCCTTCCATCTTAGTGATGGTATCTTCATGAGCCTCGATCATGTCATTGGGTTCACCGAGTTGTTCCAAGAGAGCAACAAAGTGCTTCTTGGATTTACCCTTAAGTTTGCCCATAAAGGCCTCAAACTCATTTGCCTCCACATTAGTTCCCCCATGTTCATCAATGCTATCCGTCGAAGAAGGATGATTAATGATGGTAGTTTTGATGTTGGGGGTTACCTTGTTGGTGACTTTAGCCATGAGGCACTTGGCGGTGATGCTCTCATTGGGTGAGTCGAAGAGAGACACCCGTGGAGCCGTCGCAATGGCAACTGAGGCCATGGCAGCCAAGTCACCATCTTCATCATCGTCATCATCCTCATTGTACTCCTCTTATACCACCAATGCCTTGGGAGTCTTCTTGGTGAAGTTGCTCTTGTTGGGGAACGAATTGGCCTTGTCCTTTCGGATGAGCTTGCCACCATTGTATTCCCTCTTCTCATACGGGCACTCCGCAACAAAATGACTCACATTGCCACAATTGTAGCAAGTCCTTACATGTTGCTTGCTCTTCGTGCCACTTGAGTTGTTTTTGCTAAAGTTTGGCCTCGAGTTTTTCTTGCTCCAAAATTGCCTTGAAGCGAGTGCCATGTGTTCATGATACACATACTTTGTATCTTCGGGGTTGCTCTCCTTTCTTCCTCTTCTTCTTCTTCAACGGTGAGCTTGGCCTTCAATGCAAGGTTGGGCTTTTTTGCCCTTTGAGAACGAAGCATCGCATTGTCGGCGGTCTTGTCCAAAATGTTCATGGCCACAAACTCATCCAACACTTTGCTTGAGGTCAAAGTGTGGAAGTCAGGTCTTTGACGAATGACGGAGGACATGGCCTTGTGGTAGGGCATCATTGCCTTGAGGAATTTGCGCTTGAACCAATTGTCATCCGTGTCCTTGCTCCTGTGATCTCGTAGTGAGACCGCGAGTTTGGTTACTCTCCGATAAAGCTCACGAGGTTCTTCATCTTCTTTCATTGCAAACTCATCGGCCTCATCTTGCACCACTTCATAGTTGGAGCGTTGAATGCTTGCGCTTCCCCGGTAGAGAGAGACAACACAATGCCATGCGTCTTTGGCCAAGGCAAAGGGCCGAAGATGAGGTAGGTCTTCGGGTGGCATTGCATCTTGAATGATGAAGAGAGCATTCTCATTGAATTGATTATCCGCGGCTTCTCGAGGAGTGAAGTTGCTTGGATCATGCGGATAGAAATCTTCTTCAATGATTCTCCAAAGATTAGTGTTCACATGATTTAAATGACGTTTAAAGCGGTAAACCCAAGAATCAAAGTCCTCATTTTTCACAATCTTAGGGGGAGGACCGACATGATTCAAGTGAGTGGAAGGAACCGGTCCACCATAAACAAGTGGTGGTTCCACATGAGCAAAGATTCCGGTGCCATTTTTACCACTAGAAGAAGGAGCCTTTTCACTACTAGCTTCCCCTTTGTCGGAGATAGCATCCGTCACCTTGTCGGTGGGATCACCCACTTTCAACGGTGCGGTGGATAGTTTAAGCCCCTCAAGGAATTTAATAAACATGCTTTCAACCTCGGTCGTCATGGAGGTTTTCAATGTCTCCAAGGCCACATTGAACTCCTCACGAGAGACCGAGGTTCCCCCAACGCCCGTAGACGAGGTCGGATTCACACTGGAGTGTTCCTCCACACCGTCTACAGTATCAACCATACTCTTCGGACGATAAAGTTCTTAATAAAGAGACGAGGCTCTGATACCAATTGAAAGGATCGATATGGTTGACTAGAGGGGGGTGAATAGGCAACTAACAATTTTTAGCTTTTCTTTAACAATTTAAACTTTGCATCAAAGTAGGTTGTCTAGATATGCAACTAGGTGAGCAACCTATATGATGGAACAAGGATAGAAACACAAGCAAGCAAGTGATATGATACAAATAAGCTTGCACAAGTAAAGGCACGAGATAACCAAGAGTGGAGACGGTGGAGACGAGGATGTGTTGCCGAAATTCCTTCCCTTTGAAAGGAAGTACGTCTCCGTTGGAGCGATGTGGAGGCACAATGCTTCCCAAGAAGCCACTAGGGCCGCCGTATTCTCCTCACGCCCTCACACAATGCGAGATGCCGTGATTCCACTATTGGTGCCCTTGGAGGCGGCGACCGAACCTTTACAAACAAGGTTGGGGCAATCTCCACAACTCAATTGGAGGCTCCCAACGACACCATGAAGCTTCACCACAATGGACTATGGCTCCGCGGTGACCTCAACCGTCTAGGATGCTCAAACACCCAGGAGTAACAAGATCCGCAAGGGATTAGTGGGAGGAATCAAATTTCTCTTAGTGGAAGTGTGGATCGAGGCCTTCTCAACCACTCCCGAGAAAATCAACAAGTTTGATTGGCTAGGTAGTGAGATCGGGCGAAAATGGAGCTTAGAGCAACAATGGAGCTTAGGGTTGGAAGAGATAAGTTAACGGGGAAGAAGGGGACCCCTTATATAGTGAGGGACAAAGATCCAACCGTTATCCACCTACCAGCCCGCGGCCAGCGGTACTACCGCTCCAGGCCAACGGTACTACCGCAGGGCCGCACGGTACTACCGCTTGCTGCCAAGCGGTACTACCGCACGGTCATGCGGTACTACCGTACAGGCCCGCGGTACTGCCGCAACCCCAGCAACTGCAAGGTCAGAACTGAAACACAGGAGCTGAGGGCGGTACTTCCGCGAGCGCAGTACTACCGCGCCCCCATGCGGTACTACCACAAGGCAGGAATCCCCTAGCTAGGGGAAAGGAAACATCCGTGCCTACTTCCGCAAAGAAACGAAAGAAGCAAAAACCCGACACAGTAGTACTGCAGAGGTGTGATACTACTGCCTGACAACATAGCACGGTACTACCGCGGAGCGAAAGCGGTACTACCGTGGTAGGCGCGGATGTAAAAAAATACATCCGCCCCTACTACCGCGAGGGAGCGGTACTAGCCCGGTGGCCAACGGTAGTGCAGCTCCAGGGGAGCGGTACTACCGCGCCGCAGCACGGTACTACCGCTGGTGCCAACGGTACTACCGCTCACTTGGGAGCAGTACTACCGCGAGCCAACGCAGCAGCCAGAAACAAAGCGGCGAGAAAGCAGAGGATGCTCCAAGGGAAAGGAGGGGACACGAAGGAGATGTGTACGTGATGATTCCACCCAAACCTTTCCGACGCGGACCCCCTCTTAATAGTACGGCTTTCCTACGACTCAAACCCACTAAAAAGAAACGTAGAAAAGACGCCGTCTTCAATAGTCTTCGAGGCGCACCCAACCGTCTTGTGCCTGGCGATGAAACGTCTGGGATACTCAAGGCACACGATTAGTCCGCAAACACGTTGTCATCAATCACCAAAACACCTTAGGGATAAACATGCCCTTACAGCTAGCCCATCTTTAATTGCGATTGCCATGGATCGCATGTGATGCCGGCGCCGTGCACGTGGAGCCATATCCTCATGGATGCCCAAGGAACCTGCCTTAGCGCCGTGGGCCGTCCACTCCACAGGCGCACTCGCACGTGATGAAGTAACCAAAATATGGTATATGTCATTCTACTTATATGCAAAAAAGTTAGTATACCGATTATAGATATGCTAGTACAAGTTCTATAGATGTTTTGTACGTACACACACATATTAGTTTATCTAAGGAACAAAATATTGGAGCATACATATGCATGCACAACATCCATTGAACATCCTTAAAACATGGGTGAACTCATTACTTTTTTACACAATGCACTATGGGCAAAATGGTATTTTCACCTCACACTTTACACCGTTAGTACCTAAAATGGGCGGAAGTGTCATATAAGGAACACAATTTACTTTAAGTGTGAAATAGGGATTTTGTTTTATTTTGGGCCAAATAGGGAAGTAAATTTTAAGAAAGGGCCAAATAAGAAATTCTCTCCTAGTTTTACCCCAAAGTACCTCCACCACTCATCTTTGCCATCCTCCGCAACTAGAGCGCTCATAGTTTGGCCAAGTATTCAGTTTTGCTTGATGAGGGTCGTCATTTGTGGCTTGGTGCTCCGCACGACCCCTTTCGTATCCTTATGAACATTTCTTTTCAATAAAGCTTAGTCTCGCCCCTAAAAAAGATCTCCAATACGTCCATAAAAAAAGAATCTTCAACACAAACGGTTTAGGTTTAGTGTTGCTGCTACACATCAAGCTATGATGTCATTTGATATCACAACTTTACCAAATAAATGTTTGAATTATCCGAGGCATATAGTCGATCTACCGAGGATCAACAATCACACGAGGCACGTCATCAAAATTTGTAAACAGGGTTCACCGGATTGGCTACATCCACCGGGCCTTGTGTTCGACTGTAGTTTTTCCTATATATAGGTAGTATTTCAACAAATATTTTATAGATTAAATTGATGGTAAAAAATAAATCTCACATGGTCAGTTGCGTCAAGAGGGGGTGCCATACAAACAATCTTCCAACTTAGAACGTAAAATTCATTTACATATCACACAGTGCACATTGAAATTCTCGCGAGCCTAAATTCAGCTCTCCATTCGTCTCTAGTCATGATCTCTTGTAGAATGAGTTTTGCTAGTATGGTTTCAACTGAACCGACCCATTTAAGCCCATGATTCTATCAAGCCATTTTGTCTCTACACATGTGGGGCGTCGATTTCGAGACATAGCTCCGGCATGCGTACAGATAATCGGCTTACATCAGGACGTAGCTTCGGCTCACCTCTCGCGTGGTGCTACTGGGCCAGCCTAGTATTGTAGATGCGGCGTGAGATTTTTTTTCTCCGTGTTGTTTCATATCGGATGTTTTCACTCTTTGCAGTGGCTTTCTTCGGGGTTTTCTTTTCTTCCATCAATTTTCACCTCTTTTTTTGCAACACATGTCTACATTTTTCGTACACATTAGCATTTTTTGTATACACCAGGACCATTTTTTATTTTTCAAATACATGACAAACATTTTTTCAAATATATGTATTGACGTCTATTTTTTCATCTGCGTTGTACATTTCTTGTATAATTAAAAATAATTTTAGTACATGTTTAAAAAAGTTAAATATATTTATTGAATATTTTTCAAATACATGTTAAACAGTTTTCAAATACACACTAAAACATTTTTCTGAATGATATAAGACATTTTTAAAAGATGCGAACAATTTTTTTACATTATATAAACATATTTCTTTAAAATTTCACAAACATAATTTTGAAACGCTTGAACAATTTTTAAAGCATAACTTACATTTGTTTCAAAAGGCATGAAATATTTCTTTTGAATTACAGAGACATTTATTGTGATGTTATAGAAAATAAAAAATGTCGTGAACACTTTTTAAATGCCGCAAATGTTTTTCTAATGCTATCAACATTTTTCAGAAACTACACTAAAAAAATCGATGTGGTAACGTTTTTCTGGTTCATGGTGAGCATTTTTTCAAAATTTAAGCACATTAAGTTTTTCAGAATATAGGTATTTATAATATATTAAAAATATATTAGAAAAAACAAAAAAAGGACGAGAAAGATCAATAAAAATAGTTGTACATGTACCTGGGTAATTATGGGCCGAACCATTTATTGTCCTTGAGGCGAGACGTACTTGTCCCATGCTATGGGCGAGAGACAAAGCCGCCCCACTCTACGGGTCAAAGTTCTAAGGCGCGCGTTCATTGATTTTGATATCGCGTCATCAGGTTTAGAGCTGGCATACCATCTTGAGATACGAAGTCACTATAGGTGCCTCGTAGTTGAGGGAAACGTCTCCTCCCTCTGAACGTGTATCGCCGAAAATTCTGAAATATATCCAGGAGAAATGCGAGCAACATGACTTGAACTCTGGTGGGCTGGGGATACTATTGTCCTCCTAACTATTTGCTGGCATAGCACGATTTAATTAGGCAGTGTATGTACGTGTTAGGTATTGTACACATGTATGCCAATCAACTGAGTACTTAGATTGGTCCCATGAATCATCATGATCAAATGAGGACCATTCATTTATTATTGTGTGGCTCTAGGTTCGGATGACGCGCAGCTGCTGATGTCTGTCCTCTGTTCTGTGCGATCATGAGGGCATGTACAATGCATAGCCCCAGAGTGATGCCTCACATGTCATGTAGGATCGGATATCAGGTAAAATAGGTTTGGATAAGGAAGTGGGATCCTTTGCAGGAGGCGGGTGCTTGGAGAGAAAAAATATGGTCCGGTGTCAAAAGCTAAAAAGGTTGGATCAAAAAGTAGAGTCTTTATTTTCTATTTGTTAATAAGACCCACTAGTTGTAGCTTGCATTGGAAAGAAGAAATAATTATAGATGGCTCAAACTACTTTTTGTCATGAGACATATGTATCCATATGCCACCATTGAACATGTCCTGATAAGAATCGATCTTCACTTGGCTTCGGAGTTGTTTTCTCCTTTCAAAAAGGTGCAACTAATCTTTGGGAGACTGCTTCGGAGTTCCTGTAGAACAGGTTGCTGGATCGGTGGATCCTCCCACTACTGTTGTGCGGTCGTCTTACGCTCTGTTTTGCTCTGGTCACCGGTGGGTGGAAGGGCCCCAGGCCCTGAGCAGCCTAACTGTTCTCGCGATGAAGGACATAGCTTATGATCATCGGCTTTGATCATGCTATTAGGCATTTGATTAGCACTGTGATCCACAAATCAAGAAAGACGAACTGATGGCCAAACAAATCAGGCTCTAATTTCTTAGCACTTATGATTAGCTAACAAATCAACTTCACACGTACGGTGCTACTTAATGAAGGCAATTTGGTACATACCAAAAAAAGGTCGTCCCCCGGCCGGACAGCCAGCCAGCTCGCGGCTTGTACTGACAAGACCCACCGAAGGAGGGGCATGCAACTTCTCGACCTTCCATCACGTACGCATCATATTCTGGGCCTTGAATGAGCCTGAAAGCAGCGCCATGGCGGCCGAGTTGGTCATTGTCGACCTCCTGCTGCTTCCTCTGGGCATAGGCTGGTCCTCCGCTCCAAACGTTTCATGGTGCGCCGATTTCGACGCAGCATCCTCTGCCCTAATTAGATTCATTAGGCATTATACAATGTAAGGTGCTTAGCGGAGATGTTTAGAAAAATAAATCAGGCTTTCTCCAAGGTCCTCCGTTCCAAACGTTTCATGGTGCGCGATTTCGACGCAGCATCCTCCGCTCTAATTAGATTCATTAGTGGCTTAAATAATTGGGCCCGCGTACCAGCCGTGCCATTGCCATTGCCATCCACCCACGCATTTTGCAGGACCCTTAGAAGAACACATTTTGCAGGTGGGTGGCTGCCTGGTGCGTGCACGCATATACTGTTGCATGCATGGACGATCAGTTGGCAGCGTGTTGTTTCGTGCCACCAGATGCACGTAGAGCACGTTGGCCACCAGTAGAATCTATACGATAGAGAGATATCAAAGGGAAAAATCTACACAGTGGAGTGGGAGCTGGGCTGCTGGGGATGAGACGAGGCCGGTCCTTGGTGCTTCAATGCCTCGACGTCGACGTGCAACCGCATTTTCCATTGCTGTCACCAGTGACACGTACGCCACTGCTCAAGCTCTCTGACTCGGAACAGACTCGGATCCGTCCACTGCTAGCTCGTCCATCTCCTACTGCCACGTAGGTTAGCCAGTAGCTTCTTCGCCCGCTATATATATGGACTACGTGGTTGGCCAGCTTGTGTGCCCTCGATCCTACCATCACATAGGCCCGGCGTCCGGAGCGATAATCAGCGAAGATGGTGGTGGTGGCGCGGGTGGCCGGTGGGTTGCTGCGCGCCCTCCTCTTCGGCGTCTTCGGGGCGGCCGGGACGGTGGTCGGCGCCGCGTACGGCCTCCTGTCTGGCTTCGTCGACGACGAGGACGGCTTCGCGCAGGGGACGCTGCTGGGGGCGCTCGCCGGAGCGCTCATGTCCCTCGACCTCGCCCACTCCCTAATGGCCATATGGGGTCACCGCCGCCATGACGACCACTGCTCCCCCTTGGACGCTCACGCCGGGCGAATCAAGCGCACCATCGGCGCCGTTGTCCAACTCACGGCTCTCGCCGACCCGCAGTACTGCGGAAGACGAGGCGACAGCGCCGTCGTGGGCCTCGACCGGCCGGCAAGATCGTCAAGCTTCGGCTTCTTTCCGCCGGTGGCCGTCGGTGCTGCAAGTGGCGGCTGCTGCCCCATCTGCCTCCAGGAGTTCGAGGCCGGCGGCGAGCGCGCGGGGCGGCGGCTCCCGGCGTGCTCCCACGTCTTTCATCTCGAGTGCATCCGTAGCTGGCTCCTCCGCAAGCCCGACTGCCCCATGTGCCGTCACGCCGTCCACTAGCTCTGTCCAGCGGCAAAGAGGTCAATTTGTGATTTGAGATGTTTTTGGCGATTTCAGTTCGTGGTCACCGTGTGTGCTTTTACTTGGGAGCCGCCACGTGTTACGTGTATATTGGTTCGTCATAGCTACTACCCTCCGTTTTTATTTAGTCCGCGTATTAGCTTTAGTCAAAGTCAAGCTTTGTAAACTTTAACCAAATTTATAAATAAAAATATTAACATATACAATAACAAACCTATACCATTAGATTTATTCATCATATATATTTTTTGTAGGAAATGTTTGTACTTTTTTCTAAAAATTTGGTCAAAATTTACAAAATTTGACTTCAGTCAACTCTAACATGCAGAATAAAAACGGAGGGAGTACAAGGCTAATGACCGTTTTCCAGTCAACCAGTGAAAAGTCAACCACAACACCTAGTAGTGTACACCGAAGTGCAATACAATTTTTTTCTATAGCAAACAACACCAGAGATTTGAATAGTAACTTTCGTCTTCCTGACTGTCTACTACAACATGGTCTGCCCGGCTTCGGTGACGGAGTGCGATGACAGCGACGCACCTTCGGCTCGTTTCAGTGCTTGTAGTCGTTGTTAGGTGGTCTACAAACTTGATGTAATTTTTACCTCTGATGTTCTTTGTACTATATTGACAGTTGATGAATGGATTAAAAGTTTTTGTCGCAAAAAAAATCATGAGAGATTTGAAAGGTAACTTTTGTGTTCTTCTGGACGAAAAACAAAGTAAAACTGTAACTTTAAAAATTAGAATAGTAACTTTTATATAGAACTTTTTTTTGGCATATAACACCATAGAAGTCATTTCTCCGCAAAAATTAACATGCCAGTATAACGCTAGACCATGTTGGTTACAAAAAATTTCATAAGTATTTGAATTATTTTAATATTTTTTGAACGTGGGTGCGACTAGAACTAGGTTTTGTTGTGTATTTTCGTCTATGTTTCTCCTTAAAAAAAATTAGATATGCACTTTTCATTTTCAAAGAAACCTTTGATTGGATTGGTACATGCATGAAAATGCTGCCACGTGGTCATCAAAACCACTTCCGTTGAGTTAAAATCAATAAACTCATAAACAATTATTAATAGATAGCAAACCCTTATAATATACCCCAACTTTCCTAGATTAGAAGGTATTCAGGCATTTTGAGTTTTTACGTTGACAATCAATTAGACAAATACCCCCCAAAAAATCGATTAGACAAATACCCACAATTTTTTTTACACAAATATGCATATATGAGTAACGTAAACTGTTGAAAACTTATTTTGAATGACAAATCAATGGCACAAAATCCACATGTTTGTGTTAGTTTCACTACTAGTAATAGTTTGCGCATGAAATTGATAGCTATATGGTCCGTGAAGAAGAAGAGTACATACGCTCGTCCAGTTCACGATGTAAACTTCATTTCAATATCACGGACAAGCACACTCTGATTACGGAGAAGAGAGTACACAAGGAAAGTCTCTGCTGGCATCAATTCTCTGTACGTCCCCCCCGTTGTAGAAATGGTTTTGCTGCTACTCTACTGTGATTTCGAGCGAGTTGACCCCATTAAAGCCCGAAGCTGCGATTCCATCAAGTTGTCCCCGTCAGCTAAAATAAAGCGGATTCTCAAATAAAAAAATAAAATAAAGCGCGCTGGTTAAGCACGATCGACCATTGTTATGTAGCGTGAGGAAGGAGGAGGACGGGTTCATGCAGGGGACGCTCCAGGCCAGGCGACAAGTAATTCGGAACGGAGGGAGTACAACAATAGCGTAGCTTGGAGCGAAATTGAGAGAGATCGAATGCAAAACAAATGAAATCAGGTTGTAACTTCTAATGAGTTTCACCCACCGAAAGACCGACAGCTTTCGACCTCCGATTATTTAAGCATGCATGTCGACTTCCTGGGGCAATGCTTGCAGTTTTGAATGAGTTGAGCCGACGTGGTTTGAAGCCTGAAAGCGGCATGCTGATGCCTGAGCGATGTCTCTGGTGCTGTCTCTATACGTGCCTTGATTTTGACACGGCATCCTCCTCCTGCTGACCTGCTCTAATTACAATACATTCATTCATCACCAGCTTGATTAGTTCCAAGTTCCAACCCACACATACTATTACTAGTACGGAGTAGTGTACGTAGCTAGCATCAGTCGGCTGCGTGTCGTTTCGTGTCACCGCATCATTAGTGCATCCCTTGTTAATTCAGTTTAGCAGAATCTAGGTCTGGACGCGGACGGGCAACGGCATTTTCATTGCTCTCGTCACTGCTCAAACTCTGACCGGAACGGGGATTTGGAATTTGGATCATGTGGCAGCACGCACAGGCACGGCTCGCTAGCTAGCTAGCTACGCAATCCTACTGCTGCGTCAGTTAGCTTGTTTTTTCGAACCCAACACCGTAGAACAATTGTTCTACAGTAAAATTAATATTAAAATATAGTACAAATATATTACAAATCCCCTAAGGGACGTAGGAGTAGCAGCTTCGATCGCCGTATCCAGGCAACGTACAGGCACGCCCCAGGCCAGGCACACCAACCAAACTGGCTCTAAACTACGTGCCCTGGCCTCCCCCTCCCCTCGATCAAGTGAAGCCTGAGGTTTTGTGGCTATCATATCAGAGCGGATCAGCGATTGCTTTGCTCGCTGCCGTTCTTCGATCCCTCTGGCCGGTGGATGGTGATCACGCGGGTGGCCGTCGGGCTGCTGCGCGCCCTCGTCGCCGGTGTCTTCTGGGCGGCCGGCACGGCGGTGGGCGCCGCGTACGGCCTCCTGTCAGCCGGCTTCGTCGACGACTACGAGGAGGACGGGTTCATGCAGGGGACGCTGCTGGGGGCGATCGTCGGAGCGCTCGTGTCCCTCGACCTCGCCGGCTCCCTCCTCACCATATGGTGCCGCTGCCGCCAAGACGACCACCGCTCCACCGGGCGAATCAAGCGCACCGTCGGCGCCGTTGTTGCGCTGACGGCTCTCGCCGACCCGCACTACTCCGGTCGCGGTGACCTCGTCGTCCTCTCGCCCAACCAGCCGGTGATCACGGGGACGAAGGACGCCGTCGTGGTGGTCACTAAGGACACCGCCGGGCAGAGCACCTGTCCCCACATGCTCCCACGTTTTCCACACCGTCGGGGCGGCGAGCGCGCGGGGAGGCTCCGCGCATGCTCCCACGTTTTCCACGTGGGCTGCATCCGCCGCTGGCTCCTCCGCAGGCCGCACTGCCCCATGTGCCGCCGTGCCGTCAGCTAGCACGCCTCGCAGCAAACGGACTTGTTTTAATTCCCTTTGGACAGACAGAAAGAATAGGAGTCTGCATGTGTCAATTTGTAAATTTCAGATGTTTTTGGCGATTTCAGTCGGTGGTCACTGGATGTGATCTTACCCTGGCCTGGGAAAAACTTCTCAACTTTCTTTCGAAAGCTGTCTTCTGAACTTTATACTCCCTCCATTCTATAATGTAGTGCTTCCTCTATCCCCGTGCTTTAACTTTAACCATAAATTTAACTACCAAGACCGATTGCGGCGGGAGCAAAAGTTATATCAGTGAATTCATATTTGAAAGTAATTATGTAATTTTTTCTCCCGCCGCAGTCACACCGTATTCATCTGTATCTCAATTTATCACCCCTCCACTCCCACCGTATTCCACAGTAACGGACCCCCCTTCCCTGCCCCCACCACCACACTACCCCCTTCTTCCTCATTTGTCTCTAGCAAAACAGAGCATTGACCACGAGCTGTTCTTTCTCAGCGTCAATGGCGCCTAGGAATGGCTACACAGGAGAAGGAGGGAGCTCAGTCATATCCACGGATCTAAGCCATGGCAGTGTTGAATCAGGCGAATCTCTTCAGGTTATGTTTGCTCCCCTCTCTTTTCCCACTCCCTCCTTTTTCTTTTGGTCAGATCCGCTTCTTCTTAACCTCTTTTCATCTTCTGATCTGCAGCCCATCCAACCTACGGCCGATGTACCCCCAGAAGAGATTCCTGATCCAGAGTTCTTCGGCATAGATACTTCTGTTGGGTTTCGTAGTAATTTCAAAAATTTTCCTATGCTCACGCAAGATCATGGTGATGCATAGCAACGAGAAAGGAGAGTATGATCTACGTACCCTTGTAGATCGACAACGGAAGCGTTTGGTTGATGTAGTCGTACGTCTCCACGGCCCGACCGATCAAGCACCAAAACTACGGCACCTCCGAGTTCTAGCACACATTCAGCTCGATGACGATCCCCGGACTCCGATCCAGCAAAGTGTCGGGGAAGAGTTCCGTCAGCACGACGGCGTGGTGACGATCTTGATGTACTACCGTCGCAGGGCTTCGCATAAGCACCGCTACAATATTATCGAGGACTATGGTGGAAGGGGGCACCGCACACGGCTAAAAATATGATCACATGGATCAACTTGTGTCTCTAGGGGTGCCCCTGCCTCCGTATATAAAGGTT
>NC_041382.1:44696210-44703111 GCF_002162155.2 Triticum dicoccoides
CCAATTCGGACCAAGGGGGGAGGGGCGCGCGGCCCATCTCTGGCCACCTCTCCTCTCTTCCACTAAGGCCCACTAAGGCCCATATACCTCCCCGGGGGTTCCGGTAACCTCCCGGTACTCCGGTAAAATCCCGATTTCACCCGAAACACTTCCGATATCCAAACATAGGCTTCCAATGTATCAATCTTTATGTCTCGACCATTTCGAGACTCCTCGTCATGTCCGTGGTCACATCCGGGACTCCGAACAACCTTCGGTACATCAAAATGCATAAACTCATAATATAACTGTCATCGTAACCTTAAGCGTGCGGACCCTACGGGTTCGAGAACAATGTAGACATGACCGAGACACGTCTCCGGTCAATAACCAATAGCAGAACCTAGATGCTCATATTGGCTCCTACATATTCTACGAAGATCTTTTATCGGTCAGACCGCATAACAACATACGTTGTTCCCTTTGTCATCGGTATGTTACTTGCCCGAGATTCGATCGTCGGTATCCTATACCTAGTTCAATCTCGTTACTGGCAAGTCTCTTTACTCGTTCTGTAATACATCATCCCGCAACTAACTCATTAGTTGCAATGCTTGCAAGGCTTAAGTGATGTGCATTACCGAGAGGGCCCAGAGATACCTCTCCGACAATCGGAGTGACAAATCCTAATCTCGAAATACGCCAACCCAACATGTACCTCTGGAGACACCTGTAGAGCTCCTTTATAATCACCCAGTTACGTTGTGACGTTTGGTAGCACACAAAGTGTTCCTCTGGCAAACGGGAGTTGCATAATCTCATAGTCATAGGAACATGTATAAGTCATGAAGAAAGGAATAGCAACATACTAAATGATCGGGTGCTAAGCTAATGGAATGGGTCATGTCAATCAGATCATTCAACTAATGATGTGATCCTGTTAATCAAATAACAACTCTTTGTCCATGGTTAGGAAACATAACCATCTTTGATTAACGAGCTAGTCAAGTAGAGGCATACTAGTGACACTCTGTTTGTCTATGTATTCACACATGTATTATGTTTCCGGTTAATACAATTCTAGCATGAATAATAAACTTTTATCATGATATAAGGAAATAAATAATAACTTTATTATTGCCTCTAGGACATATTTCCTTCAGTCTCCCACTTGCACTAGAGTCAATAATCTAGATTACACAGTAATGATTCTAACACCCATGGAGCCTTGATGCTGATTATGTTTTGCTCGTGGAAGAGGCTTAGTCAACGGGTCTGCAACATTCAGATCCGTATGTATCTTGCAAATCTCTATGTCTCCCACCTGGACTAGATCCCGGATGGAATTGAAGCGTCTCTTGATGTGCTTGGTTCTCTTGTGAAATCTGGATTCCTTCGCCAAGGCAATTGCACCAGTATTGTCACAAAAGGTTTTCATTGGACCCGATGCACTAGGTATGACACCTAGATCGGATATGAACTCCTTAATCCAGACTCCTTCATTCGCTGCTTCCGAAGCAGCTATGTATCCCGCTTCACACGTAGATCCCGCCACGACGCTCTGTTTAGAACTGCACCAACTGACAGCTCCACCGTTTAATGTAAACACGTATCCGGTTTGCGATTTAGAATCGTCCGGATCAGTGTCAAAGCTCGCATCAACGTAACCGTTTACGATGAGCTCTTTGTCACCTCCATATACAAGAAACATATCCTTAGTCCTTTTCAGGTACTTCAGGATGTTCTTGACCGCTGTCTAGTGATCCACTCCTGGATTACTTTGGTACCTCCCTGCTAGACTTATAGCAAGGCACACATTAGGTCTGGTACACAGCACTGCATACATGATAGAGCCTATGGCTAAAGCATAGGGAATATCTTTCATCTTCTCTCTATCTTCTGCAGTGGTCGGGCATTGAGTCCGACTCAACTTCACACCTTGTAACACAGGCAAGAACCCTTTCTTTGCTTGATCCATTTTGAACTTCTTCAAAATCTTGTCAAGGTATGTGCTTTGTGAAAGTCCAATTAAACGTCTTGATCTATCTCTATAGATCTTTATGCCTAATATGTAAGCAGCTTCACCGAGGTCTTTCATTGAAAAACTCTTATTCAAGTATCCCTTTATGCTATCCAGAAATTCTATATCATTTCCAATCAGTAATATGTCATCCACATATAATATTAGAAATGCTACAGAGCTCCCACTCACTTTCTTGTAAATAGAGGCTTCTCCAAAAGTCTGTATAAAACCAAATGCTTTGATCACACTATCAAAGCGTTTATTCCAACTCCGAGAGGCTTGCACCAGTCCATAAATGGATCGCTGGAGCTTGCACACTTTGTTAGCTCCCTTTGGATCGACAAAAACCTTCCGGTTGCATCATACACAACTCTTCTTCCAGAAATCCATTCAGGAATGCAGTTTTGACATCCATCTGCCAAATTTCATAATCATAAATGCGGCAATTGCTAACATGATTCGGACAGACTTAAGCATCGCTACAGGTGAGAAGGTCTCATCGTAGTCAATCCCTTGAACTTGCCGAAACCCTTTTGCGACAAGTCGAGCTTTGTAGACAGTAATATTACCGTCGGCGTCAGTCTTCTTCTTGAAGATCCATTTATTCTCAATTGCTTGCTGATCATTGGGCAAGTCAACCAAAGTCCATACTTTGTTCTCGTACATGGATCCCATCTCAGATTTCATGGCTTCAAGCCATTTTGTGGAATCTGGGCTCACCATCGCTTCTTCATATTTCGTAGGTTCATCATGATCTAGTAGCATGACTTCCAGAACAGGATTACCGTACCACTCTGGTGCGGATCTCACTCTGGTTGATCTACGAGGTTCAGTAGTATCTTGTTCTGAAGTTTCATGATCATTATCATTAGCTTCCTCACTAATTGGTGTAGGTGTCACAGAAACAGTTTTCTGTGATGCACTACTTTCCAATAAGGGAGCAGGTACAGTTACCTCGTCAAGTTCTACTTTCCTCCCACTCACTTCTTTCGAGAGAAACTCCTTCTCCAGAAAGTTTCTGAACTTAGCAACAAAAGTCTTGCCTTCGGATCTGTGATAGAAGGTGTATCCAATAGTCTCCTTTGGATATCCTATGAAGACACATTTCTCCGATTTGGGTTCGAGCTTATCAGGTTGAAGCTTTTTCACATAAGCATCGCAGCCCCAAACTTTCAGAAACGACAACTTTGGTTTCTTGCCAAACCATAGTTCATAAGGCGTCGTCTCAACAGATTTTGATGGTGCCCTATTTAACGTGAATGCGGCCGTCTCCAAAGCATAACCCCAAAACGATAGCGGTAAATCAGTAAGAGACATCATAGATCGCACCATATCTAGTAAAGTACGATTACAACGTTCGGACACACCATTACACTATGGTGTTCCGGGTGGCGTGAGTTGCGAAATTATTCTGCATTGCTTCAAATGTACACCAAACTCATAACTCAAATATTCTCCTCCACGATCAGATCGTAGAAACTTTATTTTCTTGTTACGATGATTTTCAACTTCACTCTGAAATTCTTTGAACTTTTCAAACATTTCAGACTTATGTTTCATTAAGTAGATATACCCATATCTGCTTAAATCATCTGTGAAGGTGAGAAAATAACGATATCCGCCACGAGCCTCAATATTCATCGGACCACATACATCTGTATGTATGATTTCCAACAAATCTGTTGCTCTCTCCATAGTACCGGAGAACGGCGTTTTAGTCATCGTGCCCATGAGGCATGGTTCGCAAGTACCAAGTGATTCATAATCAAGTGGTTCCAAAAGTCCATCAGTATGGAGTTTCTTCATGCGCTTTACACCGATATGACCTAAACGGCAGTGCCACAAATAAGTTGCACTATCATTATCAACTCTGCATCTTTTGGTTTCAACATTATGAATATGTATGTTACTACTATCGAGATTCAATAAGAATAGACCACTCTTCAGGGGTGCATGACCATAAAAGATATTACTCATATAAATAGAACAACCATTATTCTCTGATTTAAATGAATAACCGTCTCACATCAAACAAGATCCAGATATAATGTTCATGCTTAATGCTGGCACCAAATAACAATTATTTAGGTCTAATATTAATCCCGAAGGTAGATGTAGAGGTAGCGTGCCGACCGCGATCACATCGACTTTGGAACCGTTTCCCACGCGCATCGTCACCTCGTCCTTAGCCAATCTTCGCTTAATCCGTAGTCCCTGTTTCGAGTTGCAAATATTAGCAACAAAACCAGTATCAAATACCCAGGTGCTACTGCGAGCATTAGTAAGGTACACATCAATAACATGTATATCACATATACCTTTGTTCACCTTGCCATCCTTCTTATTCGCCAAATACTTGGGGCAGTTCCGCTTCCAGTGACCAGTCTGCTTGCAGTAGAAGCACTCAGTTTCAGGCTTAGGTCCAGACTTGGGTTTCTTCTCTTGAGCAGCAACTTGCTTGCTGTTCTTCTTGAAGTTCCCCTTCTTCTTCCCTTTGCCCTTTTTCTTGAAACTAGTGGTCTTGTTGACCATCAACACTTGATGCTCCTTTTTGATTTCTACCTCCGCAGCTTTCAACATTGCGAAGAGCTCGGGAATAGTCTTATTCATCCCTTGCATATTATAGTTCATCACGAAGCTCTTGTAGCTTGGTGGCAGTGATTGGAGAATTCTGTCAATGATGCAATCATCTGGAAGATTAACTCCCATTTGAATCAAGTGATTATTATACCCAGACATTTTGAGTATATGCTCACTGACAGAACTGTTCTCCTCCATTTTGCAGCTATAGAACTTATTGGAGACTTCATATCTCTCAATCCGGGCATTTGCTTGAAATATTAACTTCAACTCCTGGAACATCTCATATGCTCCATGATGTTCAAAACGTCGTTGAAGTCCCGGTTCTAAGCCGTAAAGCATGGCACACTGAACTATCGAGTAGTCATCAGCTTTGCTCTGCCAGACGTTCACAACATCTGGTGTTGCTCCAGCAGCAGGCCTGGCACCCAGCGGTGCTTCCAGGACGTAATTCTTCTATGCAGCAATGAGGATAATCCTCAAGTTACGGACCCAGTCCGTGTAATTGCTACCATCATCTTTCAACTTTGCTTTCTCAAGGAACGCATTAAAATTCAACGGAATAACAGCACGGGCCATTTATCTACAATCATACATAAACAAGCAAGATACTATCAGGTACTAAGTTCATAATAAATTTAGGTTCAGTTAATCATATTACTTAAAGAACTCCCACTTAGATAGACATCCCTCTAATCATCTAAGTGATTACGTGATCCAAATCAACTAAACCATGTCCGATCATCACGTGAGATGGAGTAGTTTCATTTGTGAACATCACTATGTTGATCATATCTACTATATGATTCACGCTCGACCTTTCGGTCTCCGTGTTCTGAGGCCATATCTGTATATGCTTGGCTCGTCAATTATAACCTGAGTATTCCGCGTGTGCAACTGTTTTGCACCCGTTGTATTTGAACGTAGAGCCTATCACACCCGATCATCACGTGGTGTCTCAGCACGAAGAACTTTCGCAATGGTGCATACTCAGGGAGAACACTTCTTGATAATTTAGTGAGAGATCATCTTATAATGCTACCGTCAATCAAAGCAAGATAAGATGCATAAAAGATAAACATCACATGCAATCAATATAAGTGATATGATATGGCCATCATAATCTTGTGCTTGTGATCTTCATCTCCGAAGCATCGTCATGATCACTATCGTCACCGGCGCGACACCTTGATCTCCATGGTAGCATCGTTGTCGTCTCGCCAATCTTATGCTTCCACGACTATCGCTACCGCTTAGTGATAAAGTAAAGCATTACAACGCGATTGCATTGCATACAATAAAGCAATAACCATATGGCTCCTGCCAGTTGCCGATAACTCGGTTACAAAACATGATCATCTCATACAATAAAATTTAGCATCATGTCTTGACCATATCACATCACAACATGCCCTGCAAAAACAAGTTAGACGTCCTCTACTTTGTTGTTGCATGTTTTACGTGGCTGCTACGGGCTTAAGCAAGAACCAATCTTACCTACGCATCAAAACCACAACGATAGTTTGTCAAGTTGGTGCTGTTTTAACCTTCGCAAGGACCGGGCGTAGCCACACTCGGTTCAACTAAAGTTGGAGAAACTGTCACCCGCAAGCCACCTATGTGCAAAGCACGTCGGGAGAACCGGTCTTGCGTAAGCGTACGCGTAATGTCGGTCTGGGCCGCTTCGTCCAACAATACCGCCAAACCAAAGTATGTCATGCTGGTAAGCAGTATGACTTATATCGCCCACAACTCACTTGTGTTCTACTCGTTCATATAACATCAACATATAAAACCTAGGCTCGGATGCCACTGTTGGGTTTCATAGTAATTTCAAAAAATTTCCTACGCTCACGCAAGATCATGGTGATGCATAGCAACGAGAGGGGGAGAGTATGATCTACGTACCCTTGTAGATCGACAACGGAAGCGTTTGGTTGATGTAGTCGTACGTCTCCACGGCCCGACCGATCAAGCACCAAAACTACGGCACCTCCGAGTTCTAGCACACGTTCAGCTCGATGACGATCCCCGGACTTCGATCCAGCAAAGTGTCGGGGAAGAGTTCCGTCAGCACGACGGCGTGGTGACGATCTTGATGTACTACCGTCGCAGGGCTTCGCATAAGCACCGCTACAATATTATCGGGGACTATGGTGGAAGGGGGCACCGCACACGGCTAAGAATATGATCACGTGGATCAACTTGTGTCTCTAGGGGTGCCCCTGCCTCCGTATATAAAGGTTCAAGGGAGGGGGGCCGGCCGGCCAAGGTGTGGCGCGCCAGGAGGAGTCCTACTCCTTCTGGGAGTAGGACTCC
>NC_041382.1:44703306-44733969 GCF_002162155.2 Triticum dicoccoides
AGTTGGAATAGGATTCGTGGAGGGGGGGGGGAAGAGGAGAGAGAGGAGGAAGGGGGGCCGGCCCCCTCTCCTTGTCCAATTCGGACCAAGGGGGGAGGGGCGCGCGGCCCATCTCTGGCCACCTCTCCTCTCTTCCACTAAGGCCCACTAAGGCCCATATACCTCCCGGGGGGTTCCGGTAACCTCCCGGTACTCCGGTAAAATCCCGATTTCACTCGGAACACTTCCGATATCCAAACATAGGCTTCCAATATATCAATCTTTATGTCTCGACCATTTCGAGACTCCTCGTCATGTCCGTGATCACATCTGGGACTCCAAACAACCTTCGGTACATCAAAATGCATAAACTCATAATATAACTGTCATCGTAACCTTAAGCATGCGGACCCTACGGGTTCGAGAACAATGTAGACATGACCGAGACACGTCCGGTCAATAACCAATAGCAGAACCTGGATGCTCATATTGGCTCCTACATATTCTACAAAGATCTTTTATCGATCAGACCGCATAACAACATACGTTGTTCCCTTTGTCATCGGTATGTTACTTGCCCGAGATTCGATCGTCGGTATCCTATACCTAGTTCAATCTCGTTACCGGCAAGTATCTTTACTCGTTCTATAATACATCATCCCACAACTAACTCATTAGTTGCAATGCTTGCAAGGCTTAAGTGATGTGCATTACCGAGAGGGCCCAGAGATACCTCTCCGACAATCGGAGTGACAAATCCTAATCTCGAAATACGCCAACCCAACATGTACCTCTGGAGACACCTGTAGAGCTCCTTTATAATCACCCAGTTACGTTGTGACGTTTGGTAGCACACAAAGTGTTCCTCTGGCAAACGGGAGTTGCATAATCTCATAGTCATAGGAACATGTATAAGTCATGAAGAAAGCAATAGCAACATACTAAACGATCGGGTGCTAAGCTAATGGAATGGGTCATGTCAATCAGATCATTCAACTAATGATGTGATCCTGTTAATCAAATAACAACTCTTTGTCCATGGTTAGGAAACATAACCATCTTTGATTAACGAGCTAGTCAAGTAGAGGCATACTAGTGACACTCTATTTGTCTATGTATTCACACATGTATTATGTTTCCGGTTAATACAATTCTAGCATGAATAATAAACTTTTATCATGATATAAGGAAATAAATAATAACTTTATTATTGCCTCTAGGGCATATTTCCTTCAACTTCCTCTCCACATAGGTGCCATCACGAAATGCGTCCAGCAAGAAAAGTGGCTTTCGTCTACGCGGCCACAGGCAGGAGGTTCCTTGGATGCCCTCTCTCGGTGAGCATTTAGTATCTGATTCAATTATCTAATTTTTTGCATTTCAGTTTGCAGACATTCAAATTTCTTCTATATCATCCCAATTTTATCTGCATGCAGGGACCTGATAGGTGCTCCTGGTTCATGTGGATAGATGAAGCATGGGGTCCTGTACTTAGCCGTTCATTAATACAACTCTGGGATCAGGCTTTCCTGGACTCTGGAAGAGCAGCAAGGTTGCAGACAAAGAAAAAGGAAATGGAGCAAGCATACTTAGAGTTGTGGACTGAGAGGAGCAATATGGAGATTGAAAATCAGCAGGTGGTCAACAAGTTGAAGACCACAATACTCGACACTGAGATTAAGATGTCAAGGAGGTTGGAATTTCACACTAAGATGTGTGTGGCATTTATTTCTTCAGCTGTTACCCTTGCTTCAGTGCTCGCTTATGTGCTGTCTACACACTAGTGTAGTTTGTTGGTGATCATGTATGTGCTGAATTAGGATGTTTCGCCACATTGTATGACCATTAAGTTACACCAGTATGTTTTATTCTGTATGTGCCAACTGAGTTCTAGTTTGCAGAGCCCGAATTAAGTTGTTATTTATCCCTAAATATTTTATTATTACCTCCCTTGGCAAGATCACTCATGTTCGGTTTTGTTTCTATTGGCCGCGTGCAAGAATTGTTTTCCATTGAAAGTGTTGCATATTAGAGCAGCAAAAGTACTCTTGCGAAAAAGCAAGAAGTTTGTTAAGTTCTTCAGATGATACATATAAAGTTCCATAGGCATTTCTTCAATTTTTACGCTGTGATAAGTATACAGTTTGTTGCTTCCTGTCATCAGTACCCATTTTCAAACAAATCACTAGAGTTATCCTTTTTTAATATTTCGACTACGATGGTGCTTATGCAATGCATATTTTTCTGTTTAATCGAGGATGTTTTCCGAAGTCGCATATGTACTGAGGGGGAAACGGTTCATTCTCTTTCCCAACCAGGTTAGCTGAAGACCACTGCCAACATATAGTGTACTGTTTCCAATTATGAAGTTTGGTCGCATTATACCTATGCTTTATTTGGATCATGCAAATATCCGTGGCAAAACAAAGGATTCAACCTCAGGGCCATATTCACTGTAAACCTCATGATTAAGAAGGTACTCCTCTCTTCCCTTTATAAAACCATCAATCAAACGCATTCCCAGTACTTTAACAATGTTGTATCAACATATTCAAGTTAGTTCCCTATTTCCCAGAAAAAGTGATTAATCAGATCGTGAACTTATTCCATTCGTCCTAATGACCAGGGGCGGTGCCAGCTATCTGGCATGGTTTGGCTGCTGCAACACCTACAATTTTCTGTAAAAATACCTAGTACACTGCTTCCAAATTTACAAATTTAAAATCGCTTAGGTTCACTTCCTGTTTGGCTTTGTTGGTGGATTTGATGAATTTTTACGTAGGGTCAGTGATCTCATGACTGTAGGGCTCTACACCGACTAGTCAGCTTGATAAACTGGTCGGAGACTTGCAAGTTGTTGCTTTACTCCACAGACGAGCAAAAACATAAATATACTATCCGGACCGCTATGTCACTATTGCCAAAATACTAGAAAGCCGAAACCCTCGTGAAGTTTTGATCATTCATGGAGGCGGCAAGGCACGCAATAGAAGACATTGAACTGATAGCGGCTACCGTTGGTGATCAGTCTGGGCCAGACAGTGAGGACTCTAGGGTCCAAGGACAACTAGGCTAGTGTGTCACACTGATAATTATATATGGGTTCCACCTTTATAGACTCCGCCATATCTACAATTTATTTCTGCCTTCTGAATTGCTAATCACCCCTGCTGTTATGTGGTATTTTGAATGATGCCACATTGGTCCGTATGCGAAACAATTAACTGAGAACAGCTTGCAAATTTAATAAATTAACATGTTCACCAAGTGAAAGCAAATTAATTCTGATCACATCATAGTTTTAAAGACCGAATAGTTTGGGAAGTTCTATGAATTTTCTTTCGAGGCTAAACAAACATTCAATTCAAGTAGTCCATCCACTCCCGGCAAAATAACTTGTTCATATTGTCCTTCTTGCGAACAAGTCAATCCTTGATCTTGTCATTCTTGCTAATAAGGCAATCCTTGTACCTCGCAGGCAGATGACCAATGTTACCTTCAGAACCAAGCAAGTCCACAAGCATGTTCATCCTAGCATGCATGACACCGTCACCCTGCGTTTGTTAAAAAAATTAGTTATAGGTCGCAAATCAACATGCTAACCCACTTGTTCTGCAAGCATCTTCATTGTTGGAAATTCCTTACCGGGTTCATGTCCCTTTTCAGTTTAGTTCCCATCCAATTCCTTCCAAAGTGAGTAGCATATATGCCCGTGTCTTGCTTGAAAATCATGTGAAATTCAGAATGTCAGTAACTATGCTTATGAATAGACACGATTACATAAAGTAAGCATTATTCACACAACAAATCATTACTTTCTGCATATCCCTGTTGCCAGGCCCCTTGGGAAGCATGTATTCCACGACCTCATGTCTGGCTCCCATCCAGAGAAGAATGACTTTATGCATATCTCTATAGCCTTGTGAAGCTCGTCTGCAACCTTCCTGTGCCTGAGCTGAATTACCTTATCAGACTCGTCACCATTGTTCATTGTTGGGTCGAGGACAAAAATCTTCGCCCTTGGAAAGTCCCATATGTATGTAGACCATTTGAAGTCGAACTTAACTCGCAACACAACCTGTTAATTGGAAAAAAGGCACGGGAGTTTATTAAATAAACATTATTTATCAAATCTTTTAAATCACTTTTGTCTTTTTAAAAGGTCACCTCGGTGCACTTGTGAACCTCGTAAGTGATATGCGGCCCCACGAACATGTCCTTGATGTACCTCAGCTTTGAAATGTTATCTCCTCTCCTAACATGGTTCTGCATGTTTCGAATTTATGAGTAACACTTAGCTGAAGCATGGAATTTTTTGTATTAATCAATGATTTCAACTGAAGTTCCTCACCACAAAATCTGGCTCCAGCCAATGTCGCCAACATCCTTCCCCTTTTGCAGCAGCAAAGACCGCATCCATCTGTTGGTACCTTCTCATCACCAATGTCATCAGCACACTATCCACCTCACCACCATCGCGTAGCATCTCACGGAGCCGCTCCCCACTGATGTCCATGTATTTTGGGTTGGTGCTGATAATCCACATGCTGCACAGTTGAAATAGAACATATTGCGGTCAAGAAACTAGGCTTTACCAATGGTAAGGATGAAAAACAAACTTGAATTATGGTTTTTTCCTGCTGAGAGCTTACTCTTTTAGCTTGTTCGCGTTCTCCCTATAGAATAGCTTGTATATCTGCACTACATTCGCTGGAGCTCTAGTAGGAGGGTCATAACCCATTACAAAGGGAGACCTTGCATATTTCCCAGGCCTCACCACCCTCTTTGGCTGAGGCTGTGTGCTAAATGATCCCTGTGACATAGTGACGTTGAGGTTGATAGCCGCCTCCTCTATCTCCTCCCTAATGTCAAGCTCGACAGCAGACATCTGGCGGTTGAGGCTAACTGGAGAAGTCCTTGAAGATGTACCTGCAAACACTTGGTTTGGTGCTGGAGTGGCAACAATCTGCATTCCTGAATCTGCATGGCGAACACGGCAAGGTTAGCACGCAGGTCATGACCTAACTGTATTAGTTGTATCTATTAACATTTAACCCCAGCTGGTAAAAGAATCACAGTTACCTTCAGGAGTTTGCATCTTGGTTGCTGCAGAACCAGGCGTGCTGTTTGCGGAAGCAACCGACACGTCTGAAACAAGTTAGTAAATAATGAATTAGCTTCCCTGATTCATTATTTTTCAGTCACAAAGGATGATCCATCATACTCATTTTAAACCATACCGTTGGACGTTGAAACAGCTGTAAAAGCATTCATCAAGTCCGTCTTCCTAAGACCTGACATTACAACTTTGAACTTCCCATGCATCTCTGGAGGATCTATTGATAAACATCCACCTAAGTCCTCATCCTGTCCTGAAGGAACTATTGACAATTGATTATTTTCAACACCATCCTTTTGGTTCTCTGCAGCTTCATCAGTTCCTGTTGCTATTTTTGGAGAGCATATAACTTCATTTCTTGCCGCCCCACACACCACTGACATCTCCAAGTTGTTCCCTGTAGTATTGTCCAACAACCCTGTCGCATTGCCAACAATCCCACTGTGCAACCTACTGTATTCATCTGCTGCTTCAATCAGATCATCTATTGCTTTGTTTGCTTCTTCTTGAGCACCTTCAGATTCTTCAGAGCTCTCTATCCTTGCCCTCTTCGGTGTGTGCCTCCTTGATGTAACAACCTTCTTTCTTTTCACACCTAATTTGCTCTTTGCCAATGGTTCCACGTTAGCGGAAGCTCCCTCTGCCGACTCTATGCTTAGTGCATTCTCTGCATCCCCTTGAACCCCTTGAACATCTGAGAAATTACACAACAAACGGGTTAGACAGTTGACAGTTTTTATTCTAAGAACAAACATAATTCTATTTCTTGCGAATTACAATACCTGCTTGGGTTGAATAATTGGGCCTCTGCTTTCGTGCCCTCATTGCATCAGTTATCTGGTTGATGTCTGCAATTATCTTCTCAGTTTCTGAGAGTATTAACCCGTTAGTATCATTGACAATCTCATCCCATCCTTCTGCGTGTCCCTTGTTTAATCTTGCTCCCTTCCTTGATGCCTCATTTACAGCTGTCTTGCACTTGTTGGAGTACTGCTCGACCTTGTTGATAATAATACCTGCAAACTGAATTTTATCGAAGTTTTCCCAATAAATGATGTCAGTTTATGTTCCATATATTACTTATTCATCAATATATTTGACCTATATCAAAACTTACATCTGTGAACACTTTATCACCCCCAATTCCCTCTGTGCTGCACCCAATCCCGTATCCATCAGTTGTTTTCTGAGCTGCTGTTGCCATGGTATTATGGCTGTAGCATACTGTCCCCGGATGCCTTGGCTGTAAATATTTATCCAGAAAGGTTTCATCATTGCAAAGCAATAGGCAAAGGTGACTTATCTATATAAACATACCAGACAGAGTAAAAGCAAATGGGAACCATGCTAGTACGAATATGACATAAGCATCAAGTCATCTCATAGTTAGATATGCTAGCAACGCGGCCATTTGTAACAACTCAATCAATAGGTATACCACACATGTCCTACTAACTGAAAAACAATATCCTTTCCATCACAAGATTATTTTACTATACTTGTTTTGTATCTTAACTTACCAGTAGGTCTCCATACACTACAATCTCCGCATCTTTCCCAGTTGTCATGTCTTCATCAATAACATCAGAGATAGTCTTCTGTGAGTATTCCTTGCACCTAGGGAACACATCGTGGGGAAGGTTCTTATCTTCTCGTTCGAGGTTGTCAAGATAGAAAACCTGTGACATGAAACAAATTTGTGATTAGTTGTTTCGTCACAAGTTGAATCCGAAGCAATGACATTCACTCAAACCTGCAAGAAGAATGTGCATCCAGTGAGATTTGACTTCAGTTTCCCACCTAGCAGTTCAGACTTCATCCTACCAGCAGAAGAAAGGAGCTCTTCTCTAATGTACCGTCCCCAATTGAACATTTGAATCATATCAGGTATGTGCAAGGCATTCCAATAATCTGTCATGAAATACTTGTGCTTCAGCGGAGGTGCCAGGAGGAAAGTCATCGCGCAAATTGCGAAGGCAACCTTGAACTTGTCTACTTCAGCCTTTGTCATAGCTCTGCCATACCGAATCTTCACTATGTTAACTATGGGTGTGATCTTTTTTTCTCCATTGCCGATTCCTAAGATCTCACGTACAGTACCTGCCACGTGCGGCGGTGCATTCTTGTTAACAGGAGATCCTACTGATGGCACCCCCAGTACCTTGCCGACGTCTCCGTCATCGAAAGGTAAGTCTCTCCCAGCATCAATTATGATAGCAGATGCCTTCTCGTCAACTTTGCTCATAAGCCACATGGATTGTTGCCTGTTTGCCTTTATTATTGCTGGTAATTCCAATAGTCCTTCGAACCCCATCTCACCTACTAGAGCCTTTTTTTTCTTTAGATAGCCCATCAATCAAGGCCTTCATCTTTTTTATGATGCTCCTTGAATTTATTGGGTTTTGTGATGCCTTCTTCTTGCCCTTTCTAGCGCCATCTGACTCTAACTATTTTGGTGTACCGATGTGTTGTGTAGGATACACATCGAACCCTTCTGATGATTCCTCATCGGATTGCTTGTAATCAGATGAGGACGAACCAGACACCATTTTCTGCGATGTATTTAGAAACAAAGTCAGGCGACATATATAATATATATCACGATTAAAAAAAGATGGTCATCATTGTTGTATGAACCTAGAAATAATTATCAGTTTTTCAATCTCTACAGACATCATAATATTTCCCCCAATTGTACACTCACAACAATACAATCAACATAGTAAGAATGATTTTCTAATCTAAACCATTACCAATCCTTCTAAGTTATCCTTACAGCCGACGGACCTCTAAAAAAATCTTTAATCCCACTGTGTATAAATACTGAATATACAAGCCATACTATAGAATGCAGATCGACACAAAATTAAGTCCACGGATATTGTATTCTGTTAACATGTCCTCTCTTGTTAAGCAGTCATTCTCATGTTTTTCACATTTCTTCCAGACAAAATAGCTTTTTTTATGTTAAGTTCTAGCTAAGAATTCATTTGTGTGCAGATATAAAAAATGGACACTAAAGCTCCCTATTTTTAGATCATTTTCCAAAAGCTTACTACTGATATGTTGACCCCCACCATGTATATTTTCTTTATATATGTATCGTTTTACTGTTTGCTGATGCAAACCATTAACACTTATGAATTGTAACACTTTTCTACCGCTATTAGTATCACAGAATCTAATGGGAGTTCTCTTCAACATCAGGTATATAACATCCATGACATGCATCAGGTATCTCAGGTTAGAGTTAAAAAAAACTCCATGCCGTGCATCAGGTATTCACAACTTCCATAAAGATGTATCAAGTATCTCTAATCTTACCCTAAATATCCCATCCCAAACAATTGCAAACAATCAAGAACAAGAAAAACTACTTGCGTTTGGAAATGCCACAGAAACCAAACTACTAAAATGATAAATATGTTGTTAAAGATCCAATCATCAGGGAGGAAATCAACAAACACTGCCCAACTCGAACAACAAACATGTGGTACCTTTTTTCCAGTAGAACCACTGAGGAGCTCCTAGTTCTTCATCATTGGGGAGAAGGAGCTCCTAGTTCTTCATCTTTTTGGGGAAGGAGCTCCTAGTCCTTCATCCTTGTTCTGAAGGAGCTCCTAGTTCTTCATCCAGGGTGGGAAGGAGATCCTAGTTCTTCAGCCTTGGGGAGAATGAGAGAGGAGCACCAAATGCGAATGAATGATGACAATGGACTCTACCCTCTCACAGCTCTTCCCTTCAACAAGTGTTAGGTTCTAGGTGTCTAGACAAGTGTTTGGAATCTTTTTGTACATGACACACAACTACCCGCCCTTGGCTTCCAAAAAGCACTTGAAATCTGAGCCACAGTAGATTCAGTTACAAATGACTATTTCACCCTCCTGCAGAAAGCACGCTACATTTTATTAATAGTTTATGAAGCAATTGTACTCAATCTGCTGAGCTCAAAACTTTGGGTTATTATCTTTTTTTTCCAATTGTATTAATTATCTGATCCACTAAATGCCATATGAAACGTGGATCCATTAAGGTTCATATTTTGGTATAGTTGTACAGTATTAAACCACCTTGTTTCTAACGGTCAAATACAGCCAGAATGAAATGTACAGTTGTTTGGTGTTCAGATAGAACATCCAAACAAGACTGTATACTACAACGGTTGGCACACACAAACGAAAGGTTCTGTGTTGATGGCATTCAGGTACATTAATTGTTGAATATTAAGTGCATATGTAAAAGGCATACTCCTTGGTTCACTGCCAGCTTCCCCGAACTTCTTTGATCTTATTAGGTTCTTCGGCACATGAATATTAAGTTCATTGGTACAAAAAAATTGCACCTTCATGAAATGTGTTCCTTTTGCGTCATCCATAGATCCCTAGGGCGTGGCTACACTTGTGCAAAATGAAAACATGCATGACAGGTACAAAAATAACTTGGTGGGTGACCAGGAAATGTAGAATGCAGGGAATACAAATTCTTGATAGGTCAACACCATCCACTTAACTAAAAGCCCGACATTTAAATCTACTGCTTACTTGACACTACTAGCATTGAAGCACTTCTTAAGAAGACGGATGATGCCGGTCCTAAGACTCACACTAATGATAAGGTTGCAAATATAACTAAAGGAAGGTACTTTCCTGGTTTGCTAACCCATTTGTTCCCACTTAATCCGAACCAATATTCATTTCCCAACCCAAGCAGCCCCGATTGCGATCATGGCTGCCACTGGCGCGGTGGACGCGAGTGCAAGTTGTAGCACCTTGTTCATCGTCATGAGGTTCCTGATCTCCCTGTTCCTATCAGCCATTTCCTCGATGAACTCGTCTCGGTCTTCTGTCACCTCCCGCAGCTTCACTCGTTCAGCTTGGATTCTCTTCTGCACGTATTCCTCTAGTACATCCTCCCACACGTAGACCTCGCACGCTCTCCTCTGAACCTGTACATAAAAATCAAGAAACAAGAGCAAAAGAATCTTTAGCCAGTGCAGGTACTGAACGGAATCTGTTACATTTTGTCTTATCTATATATTCTTACCCCATAGTTCACGCAGCTGAAGTAGAACTTGTCCAGCCTCGCCACCGCAGATCCAGCTTTCCTGGCGCATGGCATGCCGCATGCACATCGAAGTATCGGATTTCCAGTCGACATGTTCTTGCAGAAGAAGTGCTTTGTTCTTGCGGAAGAAGTGTTGTGCCGATTCATGTTCCATTCCACTTGTATGTATAGACCTTGAATTTATTGTATGCAGCTGTCTACAACCAACCATAGTACGCATGCTTTCGGCGCTACTGAAGGGGGCAGTGTCCGGGTCGTGCCCATACGGCGCGCCGGTCGAACAGTAAAGTTGTGAGGTCAAATCGACCTTATCTCTACTGCATCGTTGTTTGAGAGGAGTGCATGGTCGACTGGTCATTTTGACTCACCCGTGAGCTGTGCAACACTCTGGATAGTAGGGCATGGGTGACATGGCGTTGTACCACTCCTCTCTAATTGATGCATGTTTTCTATTATTTTAATACGCCCACTTTCCCTCCTCATCTACTCCACGGCATACACTCCCTCTTCACATGAATTGGTTAATCAACAATTCTCCATTGGGAGAGCCTTAAACTCGTCATTGGTATCTCAGAGTCAGTTTGCCCCATTTTCATATCAACACTGAAAAAAACCTATTTTCCTTAACCGTGTATCCCACTGAGAAACAAGTCAAAAAAACTGCATTATCATTCAGATAACGCCTCCCTTGGATCCCTCCTGCCCAGCTCCCACCTACATGTCAAATCAACTTAAACTGCTGCCCTGCTTGAACTCTCTATACGCTAGTACCTCAAAGCTGTATATAACTCAACCATCCCTACCTCGTTCTCCTACACACCAACGTCATGGATCACAATGCCGACGAGACGGATGCTCTGTTCACCGGCGAAGCCATGATGGTTTCCCCCGCACGCTCAACTGCCACTACCGTCATCCCCGTGAGTATTGCCACCGGCCTTTGCTTTCAAACTGGCATTGCAGAAATCATTGATATTTTGTTAAACCATATTAAATGTACAGGCTCATCCATCCACTCTCAGGCCTATGACAATTAAGCAGTTGTATGATGGATTCCTGGAGGACATAGAGTGTTACCCTATCGTAGTTGACGGAGACATTGTGTCATCAGTGAGTCTATATATAAAATCATTTAGATTTTCAAAACCATCCACTAGCTGTTCTTAATATATGTCTTCATTTGATAGGTGATCCTGATAGGAACTGTTTCACACTCTACTGTTCGAATGAATCACTGGTCCTTCGATCTACAGGATGCCACAGGGTTAATCAACATATCTTTCTGGTACTAATTTCATCGTCAGTAAACTCCTTGTATCCAAAGAACTTCAGAAACAATGCATTTAACCTTTTTCTCCATTTTTTTGTTCTTCTGTCAGGCCGGAAACAACTTCCGACTTTAAACTTGCTTGGTCATCAAGGTCTGATTTATGTATTAAGGTAAAAATAATAATTTGCAGTCCTAGTTTTGGTCAACAAGCCCACTGTTTCAATCGTTACATCTTATTTGCAGCAATGGAGACTATGTTCAACTATTTGGCAAACCTGCCATGAATGACAGATTCCTTCAGATTAAAGCTTTCAAGATCAGGTTATTTTAAACCGCATCTTTTTTCTGTGTCATAAAATTTTCACATATAACATTCTTTTTTACACATAGCCATACATTTTAAAAATATTGCAGGTTAATCGAAAACTACAATGACACCACGCACCACTACTTGTATACCATACACACCACATTAGACATTCGTAAAAGAAACACCCACAAGGTAATTCTTCGTGTTTTTTGTAAAATGTACCTAAATGATACATACATTCTTTCTCACATACATTACCTCTCATAGGCAAGAATGGAACCTGACTCCACAGCATCAATTGTTTTCCCAAAGGGGCCGTCAATTACCCCGTCAGAGGTGCCCTTGCATTCGTCAACAAAGGACAAGATATTTGCCATCCTGCGAGACCCAGCTTACCGGTAAGTACTGTATGGCTGGTACATAAAGTTCTTTGATTATTACGAAAGCTAAATGCAATATCCTGAACTAAGTTCCTTTGACCATTAAACATGTATATCCACAAATCTCACAAATAACATATAGGTCCCCGTGCCATGCACGACCAACAGTTAAAACATAAAGTTCCATGATCCATCCAAAGGATAACTCCATTTTTTCTCACATTTGCCCTAACACAGCGATATTCAGCATGGCGTTAGCTTGAAGTTAATCCGTAGTGCACTGGGCATCAGCCAGGACGAGATAATGTAAGACATCACATCATTAAATTCATTTAGCCTATCCTTATTCAACTTATAGTTGACACATTTTCCGATTACAACTTGGCATAATTAACCAGGCAAGTCATTACGGAGCAAATCTACATTGGGATGATATACACAACTGTTGATGACAACCACTTCAAGTCCTCCATCTGAATTGGTCGATTATCCCTGTGTTAATTATTAGAGCTAAATAATGTACTTGAGTGTCAGACATTTATGGTTAAGCCATTCTGTGGATTTTCAGTTAGACCTATCATGATTGTAATATTTATTTCATCACTTTAGCAATTCTCTCAGTTATTTTATTACGTGGTTTCCCTTTCCCAATTCTCTCGGTTATTTTATTATATGTGGTGTCCCACATCAACACTTTATTATCTGGTGTGCCATATCAACACCTTTTTCCTGGCGCACCTGCTGGATAGGTGCCAGTGTGCCACCCTTACACCCCATACCACCCTTCTTCCCCAAACTAACATCTGTCGTTCTCTATCCACCATGGACATTGACCAGATAGATTTTTCATCTCGCTTAGATAACAATATTTTGAGTGAGATTTTCATCAGGCTAGGATGCACTAGATCCCTTGTTCGTAGTTCTGTAGTGAGTCCTAGATGGTTTGAGATCTGTACCTCCCAGCAGTTCATCATGGAGTATGCTTGCCGCAATGCTCCAGCCGTCCTCGGATTCATTGCTGCATTCGAGCGCCTCTTCGAGCTGCACGTACGTCTTGTGGATGTCGTTGCTTCCCCTCCTGATCCAGGACAAGCTGCTCTGCTTGCTAGGGTCGACGTGGCAACCTTTGCCATGGAGAACATCCTTGCATCTGAAGCATGTGAGTTGCTCGTCTTGGTCAGAGGTCTTGACGGCGGGTTCTTCTCTGTCTGTCCAAATCCTCCATTTTCTCGGTCATTCTTAGCCCCTAGAATGCCTAGAGTCCCCCTGTTCCAACATCAGCACACCCCTAATTTATATGGTCAATTTGGTGTCATTCTCATTGACAGCAGGCCTAATTTTTTGTTCTTCATTAAGCAAGCAGCAGGCCCTTTCGTCCATTCTTATTCTGGTTTGAGTTTCAGTTCAGTTGCTGACCTATATGTCCATGTTTGCATCCTAAAAAACAACGAATGGTCATGATTTGTTTCCCCACCGCTTTGAACTCCTCCTGGTAATGATGGACCATTGTTCCATTGGGATCCATACTGTCTCCTAGTTGGTTCCAATCTATACATGATGTATGTGGTAGGATTTGTGGTTTGCTTCAACATAGATACTTTTTTCTTCTCCACTGTCCAGTTCCCTGTAAGTGTCACTTCCTGCTTTGATTACCACATCTCTAGGAGCAGTTCAGGTATCATATTATTTGTTCACAGTGACAATCTATCACTTCGCACATGGAGATTATCATCACGAGAGCATGAAGAAACAACATGGTTTCCTATGTCAGAGATAAACCTTGCATCATCCTTTGGAAGCCGCTGTCAGCATCCCATGTGGCGTCAATTATTCCTTGGAGTTGATTTAGACGATGGCATTCATTCTATGCAAATCAGGTCATCTAGCATAGATTCGTCCTTTGTCTTCCTGAAATTCAGCTTTCATCATGCAATTTTCATTTTGGAGAACTCAAGCAACAACGTACATGAGGTGCAGTACCTTGATGAAGATGGCGCTCTAAGGTCTATTGTTTCTCTTACAGAACATTGGTCACCAGTGGTTAATATGCCTAATCATGATGCACCATAGAGATAAACATGGCAATGGGCGTGACACCTGTGTATCTTCCTATTCAAATTTATCTTTCAGTACTGTCCAATGTAATATCTTATTATGTTCCTGGTTTGTAATCTCCGAATACTATTCGACTTAGTAATCCCTATGTATTTTTAGTCTTTGCTTTCCTATACATAATCCATTTAGCGAGAAGAATCATTTTCAAGCTCATTTTGTTGCACCACGTATTTAAATGTATTGAGCATTTGTTCCGAACTTTGAATAGGAAAAAACTGACTATTATGTTGATCCACTTATGATATTTATTTCTGTTGAAATATTTTCGGTGTGAAGATATAACGATATAGAACAGAAAGACTTGTGGAGTATGCCAGTCCAATGTTTTTTTGGAGCTTGACATAATATATCAATTGCTGAAGTCCCGAACTACTTTTTGAATTTATTTCTGATTCCGCTAAACATTTAAACACTAAATTTTAAGGGCCTAGCAATGCGGTACAGTTATCCCACATAAACCGTTCAAGCCAATTTAGTTATATATAAATTAAGTGTGCCACGCATTTTATCAAAGCACTTGGATTCTTTGTGAATGATTGTGAAGTTCATTAGTTTCGACCTCTCAGGGGCGGAACACGCATGGATAAGTTTTTCTATCCTAAGCGATGAAGTGTGGTACACTTTTTAACAAAGTACTCAGATAGTTATGGATGATCTTAAAGTCCTTTCCATTCGTCCTATGAAGTGCGCAACGTGCATGAATAACTTTTTGTATTCTAAGCGTTTAGAATATTTCCTAAGACATTTTGAAACCTATACCTCAAGTGTGCCACACTCCATTAGTTTCATATCATTCCTCACACTCCAGGGCAATTTTCCTAGAGTTATTGAATCGATTTTAATGATGTTAGGGTGATTCCCAATCGAGGTCTGAATTTTGGGCCTTTCATTAATAAAAATGCGATAGGTCCTTCGCGCAGTGTACCTTATGTCCACACACCGCTTTATATGGTTTTAGAAAATTAATGATGTTTTTTTAAGGGCATCCGCACCCAATAGCCATGAAGGGCTCGTTTCGTATACATTAATCGCGCCTCGCAGTTTATCAAAGTACTGAGAGCCCTGTAAAGTTCTTTCAGGTCGACTTCTCAAGTGAGAAACCTGCATTAACAACTTTTGCAGCAGAAAAGGTTGAAATAAAGTCGACAAGCCCTTCGTGTCGAATTAATTAATTGCACCACATGCCTTTTAACAAAGTGCACAATTTGCTACGGATGATCTATCAAGTGTTGGGAAACGTTGCATGTAAAACAAAACAAAATCCTACTCACAGGCAAGATCTATCCATGGAGAGTTGGTGAGCATTTTCACACCCTTGAAGACCGCTAAGTAAAAGCGTTTATCAACGCGGTTCATGTAGTCATACATTATCACGATCCTTCCCTATAAAATTCCGAACACACGACACCTCTGTGTGCTGCAAACGTTCATCTCAATGACGTCCTCTCCTTCTTCACTAGGAAATTAGTAGATTCGTCCCGCAGCAATACAGAAACTAGATGGGTGATATACTAGATGGCACGGGATTCCTTGGTTAATATTGATGTGTCTTATGTGCTATTCCTGCCCCTATATTTATAAGTTCAGCCCTGGTGGTGCCGGGGCTTGGAGTAAAAGCCTCATCAAAGTGGCTTTTACACGAAAGGCAGGATTCATTCTCTTACTGCGGGACCAGACGCCATGGTTCCCGTTGTCTGGACCCAGACGCCACGGACCGAGGGGATTGACCACTTGACCCAAAGAAAGTGTTCTCGTGCCCAAACACTTAGGGAGACATCTTAAACACCTTTGATATCAAACACTATTATCAGCTATATTAATCTTTACCTCCTGAATATTCCGTAGTTCCTCATCATGACCGTGATGTCATCCAGAACTCCAAACAAAATTTGTTCACCAACATAGATAACTCATATAAGATTATATCTTGAACAAATGTTAATCGTGCGGCCCCATACGGGTTTGAACGCTATGTAGACATTACCGATACGCCTATCAGTTCAATAACAAGTAGCCGAACATGGATGACAACATACGTAATTTCCATTGCTATCTTAATTGCTCGAGATTCGATCGTCGGTATCTTCATACCTAGTTCAAACTCGTCACCGGCAAGTCTCTTTACTCGTTCTATAATACATCATCTCGTAATTAACCCGTTAGTCACTTTGCTTGCAAGCTCCTTCTTCTGGTGTATTACGGAGATGGCACAGCGATACCTCTTCTTCACATGGAGTGACAAAATCCAGACTCGACAAATGCAAACCCAACAGACACATTCGGAGATACATGTAGAGCATCTTAATAGTCACCGAGTTAGGTTGTGACGTTTGTTAGCACACAAGGTATTCCTCCGGTATCCAGGAGTTGCATGATCTCATGGTCAGAGAAACATGTATATGACATTAAGAATGAAGTAGCAATAAACTAAACGATCTAACGCTATGCTAACGGGTGAGTCTTCATCATCAGATCATCCTCCTTATCATATGAATGACCTGACCTCGTTATCAAATGACAACTCATGTCTATTGTTAGTAAAACATCAACCATCTTTTATCAACTAGCTAGTCAGTTAGAAGCTCACTATGTACACGGGATTTGGTTATGTATCCAAACATGTGTTCAAGATTTTGGTCAATACGATTCTAGCATGAATAAAAAACCTTTCATCATGATTAAGGAAATATAATAATAACAATTTTATTACCGCCTCTAGGGAATATGTCCAGCTGTCTCCCACTTTCAAATCTAATTAATATAATAATAAGGAATATAATAAGGAAATATTAATGCTCGTAGTTCCCATCAACATATGACCAATACCCAAAAGAGTTTACTAGAGTAAAAAAATCTAATTCACATCGCCCACCTAAATATTTCTAAGGTGTGATCATGTTTTGCTTGTGAAAGATGGTTTTAGTCAACGGGTCTGAGACATCTAGTCCCATTTGTACTTTGCAAGAATCTATGTTTCCAATGCTCTGGATAAGGCTACTTTAGCTAATTGCCCCTACATTTATTACGTTTCCATACTGAGACCCAAAGCGATATTTATTGGTGACAAAGCTGTCATCGACTTAACCCTTTAAGACGAACTATTTATCACCTCCATAGCAGAGAAACATCTCATTTTTTCTTTTAGCATAATTTGTTGAGCGATCTCCAGTTATCCACCCCTGGAGCACTCTTGTATCCCCTTGCCAGACACGTGGCAAGGCACACTTCTGGTTTGGTACACAACATGTCATGTTTTATACTCCCTCTGTCCGGTAATACTTGTCGGAGAAATGCATAAAAATGAATGTATCTAGAACTAAAATACATCTAGATACATCCATTCATCCTACCAGTGTTTCCGGCCGGAGGGAGTAGAACCTATGGATGTGGCAGAGGGAATCACTTTCACTATCTCTCTATTTTTATGTTGTGGTTGGTCTTTGAGTCTTACTCAATTTCACACCTTAGAACTCAGGCAAGAACTACCGAGGTCTCAAGCAGCGTTCATTTTGAGCTCGTTCAAAATCATGTCAATATATGTGCTCTGTGAAAGAATTATCAGGCGTCTTGATATATCCCAATACATAAGTAGATCTACCGAGGTCTTTCGTTCAAAAAGGTCTGTTAGAACAACTCTTTATGCTTTGCAGAAAATTATAATTCAGTCCTGATAAACAAGTATGTCATCCACATATACTTCAGGAATTGCTGTAGTGATACCACCCAATTTTAACATAGGTACAGACTTCACCATAAGTATGTAATAGAACAATATGCTTTATGTATAGAATAATATGCTTTGATCACCTCATCAAAGCGTATATTATATCTCAGTGATTTTTCCACAAGACCAACAATGGATCGCTGAACTTGCAGAATTACGGTGAATCATATACTTTACACGTGTTCACTTGTACCCTTCGACGATGGTATACTACTTATGCGCTTACATATGTGTGAGTGGAGCTACAGATTGATCGAGTATGAGTCCAAGATGAAGAGAACAACTCCACAATCCAAGAGGTATGCTTGGAAGCGAAGAATGAACTATCAAGAAGAAGGCGAGGTTCAAGCAGCACCGATGGTAGTCCGCAAGAAGCCACGGTACAAGCCCATGCACATGGCCGAATTCGTCAGTGCGCTTGATACCGCGACCACACATGCTTAGGTTACCCGGTTCACAAGGGCTGCCTCTATGGAGCTGTTTGGATTTTCCCTTGTAATCCCAATTCTCCACTCCTTAACCGTTAGTCCCGTGGATGTATAAATACTCCTCCCCATTCAGCAATAGCCAATAATAGATCTAAACATTTGAGCTTAGATCATGTATCTCCCTTTGTGGGATTCATCTTGAGAAAGAGAAGACTCCATTGGAGTACAAGACCTCCACTTGTGGAGAAGCATTGCCCAATTGAATCATCAAGACCTCATCTCCTATGGGATTTGGGAAGAACTCTACCTTGTATCTTTCCATTTGATTGTTCACATATCTTGTGGATCTTGTGTGTTTGTTAGTCTAGTGGATGTTTGATTGAACTTGTTATTGAGTGTTTCTCTTGTGTTTTCATCTCTTGTTCTTGATGGAAAAATGCCCTAGAGGGAATAATAAAGTTGATATTATTGTAATTCCTTAATCATCATAAGGGATTAATATTAATTCCAGGATTGTATTGACCAGAAATTTGAATATATGTGTGAATACATAAACAAATACTGTGTCCCTAGCGAGCCTCTATAAGGTTATCTTGTTTCAAACATAAATGATGATGTTTTTTGTTAAGTCCTTTCTGAAACATAAATATTCAAGTGTCGTCCTAACCGAAGTTGAGAAGTTCTTAGTGGCTTACACATTAAGTGCGCCTCCCTCTTCGTAGAAAGTACTACATAATGGTATGAATGGCGGTAAAGTTCTTTCCGGTTGTCATCACAAGTGCGCAATGTTCATTGAGAACGTTTCAATCCGAACTGACAAAGAGGTGAATAAGCACTTCGTGTCATATTATTAAGTGCACCACATGCCTTGGCGGAGTACTAATGAACTTGTGTACGCTCAAGAAATTTGTCTATGTATAACATATGAAGTGCAGAGCATGCATGAATAACCTCTCCTACCCTAAGTAGAAATTTCATTTGCTAAACCCTTTATAAAGTGCGGAATATGAATAAGCACTTTGCGTCATATAATTAAGTGCACCACATGCATTAGCGAAGTACTCAAGAAGTCGCGTACGTTCGTGAAAAGGTCTATATGTTTGACATATAAAGTGCGGAAGGTAGATGTATAAAGTATCTCACTCAGGCGACGGAGTTCACATGACCTCGAAGTACTCAAGAAGCTTTGTACGCTCACGAAAATTTCTATATGTTTGACATATAAAGTGCGGAAGATAGATGGATAAAGTGTCTCTGTCAGGCGATGGAGTTCACATGACCTCAAATGCGCCACACGCATTTGTAAAAGTTCCATGGAATATTATGGAAAACGGTGTTTTCATTTCTGGTCGACCTCTAAGTGCGGAAGAATTCAAAGATAACTTTCTATTAATTAAGCCCTACTGTGCTCCAAGTGAAGTGCGCCATTCTTTCTGGTAAAGTATTGAGATTCATATAAATGACGTTTCAAACATAAATGGCGACGCTCTTTGGTTAGTCCTTCCTGGTCAACATATAAGTGCGAAATTATGCATGAATAAGATTTTCATTAAGCCCCACATGTCGTCTAACTTAAGTGCGACATTCCTTCTATTAAAATACTAAAATTCATATGGACATTGTTAAATTCCTTTCTGTTTGGCAACTCGGGTGTGGAACGTGCGTGAATGATGTTTCAAACATAAATGATGAGGTTCTTTGCTAAGACCTTTTTGAAACCTAAAGATTCTAGTGTCGTCCTAAACGTAGTTGAGAAATTTTTAGTGACTTATACATTAAGTGCGCCTCCCTCTTCGTGAAAAGTAGTAAGAAATGTAGGACGGGCGATAAAGTTCTTTCCGGTTGGCATCTCAATTGCAGAACGTTCGTTGACAATGTTTCAATCCAAAATGACAAAAAATTGATTCAGCACTTCATGTCATGTAATTAAGTGCACCGCATGCCTTAGCGGAGTACTTAAGAAAATGTGTATGCTCGAAAAAGTTCTCCATCTATGACATATGAAGTGCGCAGCATGCATGAATAACTTCTCCTACCCTAAGTAGAAAATTCATTCGCTAAGCCCTTTATAAAGTGTTGAATGTGAATAAGCAGTGCGTGTCATATAATTAAGTGCACCACATGCATCAGCGAAGTACTCAATAAGTTGTGTACGCTCGAGATAGTTCTATATGTTTGACATATAAAGTGCGGGAGGCAGATGGATAAAGTGTATCTCTCAGGCGATTGTATCTCTCAGGCGATTGATTTCACACACATGAGTGTAAGTTCCTTGTAATATTATGCAATACGGTATTTTCATTTATGGTGGAACTCTAAGTGCGGAAGAATGCACGGATAACTTTTCCACTAAGCATTACGTGTGTTCCACAATAAGTGCGTCATTCCTTCTAGTAAAGTATCGAGATTCATATAGATGTTGTTAAAGTTCTTTCTGTTCAGCAAAATCAATTGTGAACCATGCGTGAATGACGTTTCAAACATAGATGATGAGGTCCTTTGATACCTCCTTTCCGGTCGACCTCTAAGTGCGGCATATGCACGAATAAGTTTTACATTAAGCCCTACTTGTCGTCTAACTTATGTGCGTCATTCCTTCCAGTAAAGTCATAAGATTTGTATGGACGTTGCTAAAGTTCTTTCTCTTCGTCAACTCGGGTGCGAACGTAAGTGAATTATGTTTCAAACATAAATGATGATGTTCTTTGCTAAGTCTTTTTTTCAAACCAAAAAGTTCAAGTGTTGTCCTAACCAAAATTGAGAAGTTATTAGCGGTCTATACATTAAGTCTGCCTCCCTCTCTGTGGAAAAAACTAAAACATGGTATGAATGGCGGTAAAGTTCTTTCCGGTTGGCATCAAAAGTGCACAACGTTTATTGACAATGTTTCAATCCGAACTAACAAAGAGGTGAATAAGCACTTCGTGTCAAATAATTAAGTGCACCACAAACCTTGGGGGAGTAGTCAAGAACTTGTGTACGCTCGAAAAAGTTCTCTGTGCATAACATATGAAGTGCAGAGCGTGCATGAATAACTTCTCCTACCCTAAGTGGAAAATTCATTTGCTAAGCCCTTTATAAAGTGCGGAGTGTGAATAAGCGATGTGTGTCATATAATTAAGTGCACCACATGCATTAGCGAAGTACTCAAGAAGTCGCGTACGTTCATGAAAATTTCTATATGTTTGACATATAAAGTGCGGAAGGTAGATGTATAAAGTGTCTCTTTCAGGCGATGGAGTTCACATGACCTCGAAGTACTCAAGAAGTTTCGTACGGTCACGAAAATTTCTATATTTTTGACATATAAAGTGCGGAAGGTGGATGTATAAAGTGTCTTTCTCAGGCGATGGAGTTCACATGACCTCAAATGCGCCACACGCAGTTGTAAAAGTTCCTTGGAATATTATGCAGTACGGTGTTTTCATTTCTGGTCGACCTCTAACTAAGCCCAACGTGTGCTCCAAATTAAGTGCGCCATTCTTTCTGGTAAAGTACTGAGATTCATATGAATGACGTTTCAATCATAAATGGTGAGGTTCTTTGGATAGTCCTTCCTGGTCGACGTATAAGTGCGAAATTATGTACGAATAGGTTTTACATTAAGCCCTACATGTCGTCTAATTTAAGTGCGACATTCCTTCTATTAAAGTACTAAGATTCATATGGACATTGTTAAATTCCTTTCTGTTTGGCAACTCGGGTGTGGAACGTGCGTGAATGATTTTTCAAACATAAATGATGATGTTCTTTGCTAAGTCCTTTTTGAAACCTAAAGATCGTAGTGTCGTCCTAACCGTAGTTGAGAAGTTCTTAGTGACTTAAACATTAAGTGCGCCTCCCCTCTTTGAAAGTTATTAAAACCATCGTAGGAAGGGCAGTAAAGTTCTTTCTGATTGGCATCTCAAGTGCAGAACGTTCATTGACAATGTTTCAATCCTAAACGACAAAAAATTGATTCAACACCTTATGTCATATAATTAAGTGCACCACATGCCTTAGCGTAGTACTCAAGAAAATGTGTACGCTCGAAAAACTTCTCTATGTATGACATATGAAGTGGGCAACGTGCATGAATAACTTCTCCTATCATAAGTGGAAAATTCATTCACTAAGCCCTTTATAAAGTATGGAACGTGAGTAAGCAGTGCGTGTCATACAAATAAGTGCATCACATGCATCAGCGAAGTACTCAATAAGTTGTGTACGCTCGAGAAAGTTCTTTATGTTTGACATATAAAGTGCGAAAGGCAGATGGATAAAGTGTATCTCTCAGGCCATGGATTTCACATGACCTCAAATGCGCCATACGCATTAGTGAAGGTTCCTTGTAATATTATGAATTACGGTATTTTCATTTCGGGTGCGAACGTGCGTGAATTATGTTTCAAACATAAATTATGAGGTTCTTTGCTAAGTCTTTTTTTGAAACCTAAAAGTTCAAGTGTCGTCCTAACCAAAGTTGATAAGTTATTAGCGGTCTATACATTAAGTGTGCCTCCCTCTTCGTGGAAAGTACTAAAACATGGTATGGATGGCGGTAAAGTTCTTTTCGGTTGGCATCAAAAGTGCACAACGTTTATTGACAATGTTTCAATTCGAACTAACAAAGAGGTGAATAAGCACTTCATGTCATATAATTAAGTGCACCACATGCCTTGGCGGAGTAGTCAAGAACTTGTGTACGCTCGAAAAAGTTCTCTGTGTATAACATATGAAGTGCAGAGCGTGCATCAATAACTTCTCCTACCCTAAGTGGAAAATTCATTTGCTAAGCCCTTTATAAATTGCGAAAAGTGAATAAGCGATGTGTGTCATATAATTAAGTGCACCACATGCATTAGCGAAGTACTCAAGAAGTCGCGTACATTCGTGAATTTTTTTATATGTTTGGCATATAAAGTGCGGAATGTAGATGTATAAAGTGTCTCTTTCAGGCGATAGAGTTCAGATGACCTCGAAGTGATGGGGTCATGTACCTAGGGTAGGGTCACAGACCTGGTCTAAGTACCCTGCCCAAAGACACCCTTAGAAGAGGTCACCTTCCAGTCGACCAACGAGGGACTCACTCGACTGACTTGAAGGACTCGACCACGAAGACTCACTCGACCACCAAAAAGTCAAGAGGCACTCTGCACTGCAACAGCCTGTAATTAAGTAGACTTTATGATAGTAAAGACACTTTATGTGGGGCGTTACCAGTAACGCCCCGCACTTAACTCACCTTAAACCCTCTCCTACGTGGGCTGGCTGGGGTCCTGGCGCACTCTATATAAGCCACCCCCCTGCACAGGTAGAGGGGTTCGGCACCTTGTAACTCATATACACATAATCCACTCGACCGCCTCTGGGCTCCGAGACGTAGGGCTTTTACTTCTTCCGAGAAGGGCCTGAACTCGTACATCCCTTGTGTTTACAACTTCTCCATAGCTAGGACCTTGCCTCTCCATACCTACCCCCCACTCTACTGTCAGGCTTAGAACCACGACAGTTGGCGCCCACCGTGGGGCCGGTGTTTTAGCGATTTTGTGGAGAAGTTGCGATTCTTCCGAGTACTTTCATCATGGTGGCTCCTGGAGTTTTGGTCGAGGGCCGAGAGATCCGTCTCGGTGCTCTCACCTTCGTCGCCGACGACTCCGCTTGGCTCCAGGAGGCTCCACTCGACGTCGATGCGCTCCCCGTCCGCGGTGCGACACATTTTCGCGCATGTGTCCGCGGCGTTCTGCTGCGGCAACCGTCGACCCCGTATCGGTCGACTCCCCCATCGGCCACCCTCCCGGTCTCCCGCCAGCGCAAGCGCTCGGGCCGGTCGAGGCTTCAGCGGTGGGTGAGGCACGCGGTGGCTCGCCAGACGGCCACCACCTAAGTTGCGGCAATCGAGCCTGACGAATCTCTTTACGGCCTGTTCGATCTGTCGACTGGCTCCGTAGAGACTGCATCCGAGTGCGATAGCAGTGATCCTGCGGCGGAAATCCTGATGGTCGACGGGCCGTGCAGTCCCCCTGGCTTCGCCCGTGATGGTGGAGCAGGCGACGGAGGCGACCCCGCACGAGACCATGAAGAGTACCAGCCCGATCCACTCGATTCTTTGCAAAGAGAGGAACTTCGCCGCAGGAACATGGATGCCCTGCGTACTCCCATCGCAGGAGAAACCCCTGAGGCTCGCGCCTTGGAGGAGGCACGTTTGGCCAATTTGGCCGAACGCACTCGACTGGAGAATCTTCAGCGAGCACTCGACGAGCGCGCGCGGCAACGAGTTCCCGACACCAGTCGACGTCAACTCTTCCCGCCGACTCAGGTATATCGAACCCCAATCCAGAATTTAGCAGCTGCGACCCGTATAGCAGAGTCCATCCAGCCTTCTCAGTCGGAAGCTGGCAGAGGCTTGATGCAGATCAGGGATCTGCTCCGGGCAGCAGGAGATCAGAATTCGGCCGTGTCGCAGTCGCGCAGCAGAATTCACAGTCGATCCGTCGCTGTGAATACGGTTCAGTCGGCTCACAGTCCCAGATCGCCTCCGCGGCGCAAAGGGCGCGAGAATCGGCGAGACCAATATGGTGACCGACTCGACCGAGATGATAGGCGTCGAGTGCCCAATTCCCCTCCGAGGGGTGGGTCTTACACTCCTCGGCAGCAAGATGACAGACGTCAGTTCAGTACGGGGCGAAGAGTTCTAGTCGACCCCAGAGAACCAGGCTTCGACGCGCGATCCATTATCGTGCAAGGTTTGGTCGACCGGAACAGAGCCCATCGAGGCGGACTCGACAGAGACGCGCCCACAAGCATTCGAGTGCATGTTTCTGGTCCTGAATGTTTCAGCAGAGCTATCAGAGCCGTAGTTATCCCTCCCAATTTCAGGTTGGCAACAGGAGTCAGCAAGTTCACTGGTGAGTCTAAGCCTGAAACTTGGCTTGAGGACTACCGAGTGGCAGTTCAGATTGGTGGTGGGAACGACGAGGTGGCCATGAAGCATTTGCCCCTCATGCTGGAAGGTTCTGCCAGGGCATGGTTAACTCAATTACCTCCTAGCAGCATTTACACTTGGGAAGATCTGTCCCGAGTGTTCATCAGAACGTTTGAAGGAACTTGCAAACGACCGGCTGGACTGACGGAGTTGCAAGTCTGCGTGCAGAAGACCAATGAGACTCTCAGAGAGTATATTCAGAGATGGATCACTTTGCACCATACTGTGGAGAACGTGTCTGATCATCAGGCAGTCTGCGCCTTTAAAGATGGTGTCAAGAACAGAGAATTGAGCTTGAAGTTTGGTCGAACCGGTGACATGACCTTGAGTCGGATGATGGAGATTGCTACCAAGTACGCCAACGGCGAAGAAGAAGACCGACTCTGAAGCGGCAAGCACAAGCCGAGCCAGTCGGAAAAGGGAAACACCAGTCGGAAACAGAAGCGGAAGGCTGAACCAGCAGCTCCTGGAGAGGCTCTGGCCGTGACTCAGGGAAAGTTTAAAGGGAAACCAAAAGGATCCTGGAACCCTAAGAAAGTAAAGGATAAAGAAGGGAACGACGTAATGGATATGCCATGTCACATCCACATGAAGAAAGACGAAGAGGGGAATATCATCTACCTGAAGCATACCACTCGCCAATGTCGACTCCTGATCCAGCAGTTTCAGGGAAAACAGTCTAAGGACAAGGAGAAGGAGTCGGACAAGGCCGAAGACAAGGAGGACAGTGAGGAAGGATATCCGCATATCAACTCCACTCTGATGATCTTTGCAGATGTGGAAAGCAAGAGTCGATTGAAAGTCATTAACCGAGAGGTGAACATGATTGCCCCGGCAAAAGCAAATTATCTGAAATGGTCCCAAATACCCATCACATTCGACCAATATGATCACCCGACTCATATTGCCACCCCTGGGAGGCAAGCTTTGGTGGTCGATCCAGTTGTCGAAGGCACTCGACTGACAAAAGTGCTGATGGACGGTGGAAGCGGGCTGAATTTGTTGTATGCAGACACACTGAAAGGAATGGGCATTCTGATGTCCCGACTGAGCACCAGCAACATGAGCTTTCATGGAGTTATACCAGGGAAGAAAGCCGAGTCACTCGGCCAAATAGCTCTGGACGTGGTGTTTGGTGATTCGAAACATTTTCGCAAAGAAAAGTTGACGTTTGAGGTCGTGGATTTTCAGAGTGCATATCATGCCATTTTGGGGAGACCAGCTTACGCACGATTCATGACTCGACCATGTTACGTGTACCTCAAATTGAAGATGCCCGGCCCCAAAGGAGTGATCACTGTCACCGGTGATCGGAAAAAGGCAGAAGAGTGCTTTCAGAAGGGCTCAAAGATTGCCAATTCCCAGGTGACAGCGGTCGAGTTTGAAGAATACAAGCAAAATGCAGATCCGAGTGATTTGCTGCGATCCAAGAAACCCGCCACAGAATCTGCATTTCAGTCGTCCGGTGAGACGAAGCCTGTTCACATTCACCCGACCGACCCCGATGCAGCTCCGACCCACATCTCCACAACACTCGACCCGAAATAGGAAGAAGCGCTCATCCAGTTCCTCCGTGAGAACTGGGACATTTTTGCATGGTAGCCCGCTGACATGCCAGGTGTTCCCAGGGGACTGGCTGAGCATCGCCTAAGAGTCGACTCATCTGCAAAACCAGTGAAAGAGCATCTTCGGCGGTCCGCCGTCCAGAAGAGAAAAGCCATTGGTGAGGAAGTGGCTCGACTGTTGGCGGCAGGATTTATCCGAGAGATATACCACTCCAAGTGGCTCGCTAATGTCGTCATGGTTCCTAAGAAGGACAAATCGCTCCGAATGTGCATTGATTTCAAGCACATCAACCGGGCCTGCCCGAAAGATCATTTTCCTCTCCCTCGCATAGATCAAATTGTTGACTCGACCGCGGGATGCGAGAGACTGTCTTTTCTAGACGCCTACTCCGGGTACCACCAGATCCGTCTGTACGGACCCGACGAGATAAAAACAGCTTTCATCACTCCATTCGGGTGCTTCTGCTATATCACCATGCCATTCGGCCTCAAGAATGCCGGAGCCACATTTATGCGAATGATTCAGAAGTGTCTACTAACTCAAATCAGTCGGAATGTGGAAGCATATATGGATGGTATCGTTGTCAAGTCACGAAAAGGTTCCGACCTGCTCGCCGATCTCGCCGAAACATTTGCCAACCTCAGAAGGTATGATATCAAGCTCAATTCATCAAAGTGCACATTTGGAGTTCCTGGTGGCAAGTTACTCGGTTTTCTCGTTTCCGAACGAGGAATCGACGCTAATCCAGAGAAGATCGGCACTATTCTCCGAATGAAACGCCCTGTGCGAGTGCACGATGTCCAGAAGCTTACTGGATGCTTGGCCGCATTAAGTCGATTCATCTCACGACTCGGTGAAAAGGCATTGCCTCTTTACCGACTGATGAAGAAGGCAGACAAGTTCGAGTGGACTCCAGAAGCTGATGCAGCGTTTGCCGAGCTAAAAGCTCTGCTCTCCACCCAGCCGGTGCTTGCTGCTCCAATCAGCAAAGAGCCTCTTTTGCTCTATATCGCAGCCACAGGACAAGTCGTCAGTACTGTGCTTACGGTCGAGCGGGAAGAAGAAGGAAAAGCTCTCAAAGTTCAGCGCCCAGTGTATTATTTGTCTGAAGTCTTGACTCCATCCAAATAGAGATATCCTCATTATCAGAAGCTTGTGTATGGAATATACATGACCACAAAGAAGGTTGCTCATTATTTCTCTGATCATTCCATCACAGTCGTCAGTGACGCCCCACTATCAGAGATTTTGCACAACAGAGATGCAACTGGTCGAGTGGCTAAATGGGCGATTGAACTTCTTCCCCTTGATATCAAGTTTGAGGCAAAGAAAGCCATTAAGTCCCAGGCAATAGCAGATTTCCTCGCCGAGTGGATTGAACAGCAGCAGCCGATTGAAGTTCACTCGGAGCATTGTACCATGTTCTTTGATGGCTCTAAGATGTTGAATGGTTCCGGTGCTGGGGTTGTCCTGGTTTCCCCCAGAGGAGATAAGCTCAGATATGTGCTCCAGATTCACTTTGATTCCTCCAACAATGAGGCAGAATATGAGGCCCTCTTATATGGGTTGCGCATGGCCATTTCACTCGGCGTCCGTCGCCTGATGGTCTATGGCGACTCGGATTTAGTGGTCAACCAAGTGATGAAGGAGTGAGACGTGAGAAGCCCAGCCATGACTGGATACTGCAGTGCAGTGAGGAAGCTGGAAAAGAAGTTCGAGGGGTTGGAGCTCCATCATATACCCCGATTGAAAAATCAAGCAGCTGATGATCTAGCAAAGATAGGTTCCAAGAGAGAAGCCATTCCGAGTGGTGTGTTCTTGGAGCATATACACACTCCGTCAGTCAAAGAAGATCCTTTCACCGAAGAAGCTCCACAGCCCAAGAGTGCCATAGATCCGACTGAGGTTGAAGTCCCAGCAGTGGTCGACTTGGTCATGGAGATCTTGGTGGTCATTCCCGACTGGACAGTTCCATATATCGCGTATATCCTGAGAAAAGAGCTTCCGGAGGATGAGGAAGAGGCTCGACAGATCGTCCGTCGATCTAAGGCCTTTACCGTAATCAAAGGACAATTATACAGAGAAAGCGCGACTGGAGTTGGTCAGAAGTGCATAACACCAGAAGAAGGTCGACTCATCCTCAATGATATCCACTCGGGAACCTGTGGTCATCATGCGTCCTCTCGGACCATCGTGGCCAAAGCATACCGAGCCGGATTTTACTGGCCAAAGGCGAATGAGATGGCAAAGGAGATAGTGGATAAGTGCGAGGGATGTCAGTTCTACTCGAATATGTCACACAAGCCTGCATCGGCTCTGAAGACCATCCCACTCGTCTGGCCTTTCGCGGTATGGGGGTTGGACATGGTCGGTCCTTTGAGAACAGGGCGAAGCGGCTTCACGCATGTACTGGTGGCAGTCGACAAGTTCACCAAGTGGATCGAGGCTAAACCAATCAAGAACCTTGACGCCGGTACTGCTGTTAGTTTCATCAAGGAACTAATATTCAGATATGGAGTCCCGCACAGCATCATTACGGATAATGGGTCGAACTTTGACTCGGAGGAATTCAGAGATTTCTGTAACTCTCAAGGCACACGGGTCGACTACGCTTCAGTCGCCCATCCGCAGTTGAATGGACAGGCGGAGCGAGCCAATGGCCTGATTCTCAAGGGATTGAAACCCCGACTGATGCGTGATCTCAAGCATGCAGCTGGAGCTTGGGTCGACGAACTTCCCTCAGTGCTTTGGGGACTGCGGACCACACCTAATCGGTCGACCGGAAGAACTCCATTCTTCTTGGTCTACGGAGCTGAAGCAGTCTTGCCGAGTGATCTTCTCCACAATGCTCCTCGAGTTGAAATCTACAACGAAGCAGAAGCTGAACAAGCGCGGCAGGATGCAGTCGACCTTTTAGAGGAAGAAAGGGAGATGGCTCTGATCCGGTCGACCATCTACCAACAAGATTTGCGTCGTTTCCACGCCAGAAATGTGAGAGGTCGAGCCTTCCAGGAAGGAGATTTGGTTCTCCGAGTGGATCAGCACAAACCACACAAGCTTGCTCCTTCTTGGGAAGGTCCCTTCATCGTCACCAAGGTTCTCCACAACGGGGCGTACCGTCTTTACAACGTCGAGCATAATATCGACGAGCCCCGAGCTTGGAACGCGGAACTACTCCGCCCATTTTACACTTAAGGTTTATCACTCGGATGAGTTGCAATAAAGTACTTCTGTAGTTCATGGACCTCAAAATAATAGTGTCATAGTTCCTCCATAATTTTTGTCACTTTTTATTTTTGTCCAATAAAATTCCCCCTGTGGGTGACTTAGCCGCGAATCCGTTTCGCCTAAGTTTGTAAAAATCCTACCGAGTGGTGAGCCAGACTCCCACTCGGAGGCTTAGCTGCGAATCCGTTTCGCCTAAGTTATCGAAATCCTACCGAGTGGTAAGCCAGACTTCCACTCGAGGGCTTAGCTGCAGCCCTGTGCTCGCCTAAGTTTGTAAAAAATCCTACCGAGTGAAGAGCAAACCTCTCACTCGGGGGCTTAGCTGCAGTCCAAGTACTCGCCTAAGTAATCAAAAATCCTACCGAGTGAAGAGCAAACCTCTCACTCGGGGGCTTAGCTGCAGTCCAAGTACTCGCCTAAGTAATCAAAAATCCTACCGAGTGAAGAGCAAACCTCTCACTCGGGGGCTTAGCTGCAGTCCAAGCACTCGCCTAAGTTATAAAAATCCTACCGAGT
>NC_041382.1:44733979-44734943 GCF_002162155.2 Triticum dicoccoides
AGCTGCAGCCCAGTGCTTGCCTAAGTGTTAAAAAATCCTACCGAGTGATGAGTCTGCCTCTCATTCGGAGGCTTAGATGTAGCCAGCGCTCGCCTAAAAATCCTACCGAGTGATGGGTCTGCCTCTCACTCGAGGGCTTAGCTGCAGCCCAGTACTCGCCTAAGTGTTAAAAAATCCTACCGAGTGGAGAGCAATCATCCCACTCGGGGGTTTAGCTGCAGTCTCGTACTCGCCAAGTTTGAAAAAATCCTACCGAGTGGAGAGCGATCCTCCCGCTCGGGGGCTTAGCTGCAGTCTCGTGCTCGCCTAAGTTTGAAAAAAATCCTACCGAGTGGAGAGCAATCCTCCCACTCGGGGGCTTAGCTGCAGTCTCGCACTCGCCTAAGTTTGAAAAAAATCCTACCGAGTGGAGAGCAATCCTCCCACTCGGGGGCTTAGCTGCAGTCTCGTACTCGCCTAAGTTTGAAAAAACCCTACCGAGCGATGCGCGATCCTCTCACTCAGATGAGTTGCAATAAAGTACTTCTGTAGTTCATGGACCTCAAAATAATAGTGTCATAGTTCTTCCATAATTTTTGTCACTTTTCATTTTGTCTAATAAAATTTCCCCTCAGTGGGTGACTTAGCCGCGAATCCGTTCCGCCTAAGTTTGTAAAAAATCCTACCGAGTGGTGAGCCAGACTCCCACTCGGAGGCTTAGCTGCGAATCCGTTTCGCCTAAGTTATAAAAATCCTACCGAGTGAAGAGCAAACCTCTCACTCGGGGGCTTAGCTGCAGTCCAAGTACTCGCCTAAGTAATCAAAAATCCTACCGAGTGAAGAGCAAACCTCTCACTCGGAGGCTTAGCTGCAGCCCAGTGCTCGCCTAAGTAATTAAAAATCCTACCGAGTGAAGAGAAAACCTCTCACTCAGGGGCTTAGCTGCAGTCCAAGTACTCGCCTAAGTTACAAAAATCCTACCGAG
>NC_041382.1:44734953-44775421 GCF_002162155.2 Triticum dicoccoides
TGCATCCCTGTGCTCGCCTAAGTTTGTAAAAAATCCTACCGAGTGAAGAGCAAACCTCTCACTCGGAGGCTTAGCTGCAGTCCAAGAACTCGCCTAAGTTATCGAAATCCTACCGAGTGAAGAGCAAACCTCTCACTCGGAGGCTTAGCTGTAGTCCAAGCACTCGCCTAAGTTATAAAAATCCTACCGAGTGAAGAGCAAACCTCTCACTCGGAGGCTTAGCTGCAGCCCTGTGCTCGCCTAAGTTTGTAAAAAATCCTACCGAGTGAAGAGCAAACCTCTCACTCGGAGGCTTAGCTGCAGTCCAAGTACTCGCCTAAGTTATCGAAATCCTACCGAGTGGTAAGCCGGACTTCCACTCGGAGGCTTAGCCGCAGCCCAGTGCTCGCCTAAGTGGACTAAGGAATAAGTCGATTGCAGTAAAGGCGCCCTGCTTTGAACCTGCAAAAGACATTTCGAGCCAAAAGCAATCATATTCAAGCACCAAATTCAAGTTCGAATCGATATCTAAAGGAACCGAAAGTGCTCAGGCGTTAAGCCCGTTAAGGTTTATCGGTTACAATTCCACTCGGCATTCCGAGGCAAATTTAAAGCGTCGAGCTTAGAAGAAGTTTTTTACCCCTCCCGTGGAGGGCTGGAAGGTGCAACAAACTCATCAAGATCAATTCCGTCTGCGATCTGAGTGGCAGCCGCAAGGAAAGTTTCCATAAAGGACCTGAAGTCGTGTTTCTTGGTGTTGGCCACCCGGAGGGCCGCCAGCTTCTCTTCTCGCGCATCTTTGCAGTGGACTCGGGCCAGACACAGAGCAACATCTGCACCGCACCGAGCCGAGGACTTCTTCCATTCCTGCACTCGACCAGGGATCGTGTTCAAGCGAGCCATCAGCAACTCAAGGTCATTCTGAAGTGTCTCCCCGGGCCAGAGCGTCGAGTCGATGCGAGATGTGGCGACCTTCAGCCTTGCGAGATAGTCCACGACAGCTGCAACACGGGACTCCAGTCGGAAAACATCCATGGCAACTTCGTCGTTCACCGGAGAATTGACGGGGTCGAGGTTTGGCTCCAGCCGGCTAGTTTCTTCTTCAAAGTTTTGGCAAAATTCTGCAAGGACGATCACTGAGTCAAGGGAATGGTCGAATGGAAAAACCACGATTGGAGATGATTGCCGAGCATAGAGGTTTACCTTCAAGCATAAGAAACAGCTTCTTGGCAAGACCACTCAGGAAGGCCTCCAGATCATTTTTCTTCCCAGTCAACTTACTGACTTGGTCGGTCAGGGCAGCTTTATCAGTTTTCAGTCGACTGACCTCCTTGTTGGCGATCCCAAGAGCAGCTTTCAGATTGGTATTGTCTTGTTCAAGCTTGGTGACTGAAGCTAACTTCTCGTCAGCAAGCTTGATCTTCTCAGCTAGTTCAAGGTCTTTCTTCTGTTGGGCCTCCCTTACCTTACCTGCAAGTTACAGCAAGATCAGATTTTGAAACAAACAAGGGGAAACGCAGTCGTCAGGGTCTCACCAAACATACCTTCGGTCTCCTCCTTTGCCTTCGTCAGCTTCTCCTGAACCAGCTTCAAGTTCAGCTCGAGTTGAGTGTGCTTGTTTTCCAGCTCAGAGTAGCGAGCCACAAGATCACAGGAGTTCTATGAAGAACCAATCGACTAGATGTCAAAAATAATTCACTTCCGAGTGAAAAAGGAAAAAATCACACGTTTCTAAGACTACAGCCAAATACAAGCATTCGACCGTAGTCTCGGGGACTACACCCAGTGGGTGCACTCAGCGTGCCCCCACTAATCCTATTGAAGATAGAGTCGACCAGTCGACCTCAAAAAAAAGAGAAGAGAGAGATGTATTCTTTAAGACTGTAATCGACTGCAAGCAGTCGACCACAGTCTCGGGGACTACACCCAGTGGGTGCACTCAGCGTGCCCCCACCGGTTTGTGAAATCCATTCGATATAGTCGAATGACGCAAAGACTGAAATTATAAAACCTAAAGCCGACTGCCAGCAGTCGACCTTAGCCTTGGAGACTACACCCAGTGGGTGCACTCAGCGTGCCCCCACTAATCCTATTGAAGACAAAGTCGACCAGTCGACCAGTTTGCGAAATCCATACGACATAGTCGAATGACGGAAAGCCTGAAATTATAAAGCCTAAGGCCGACTGCCAGCAGTCGACCTTAGCCTTGGGGACTACACCCAGCGGGTGCACTCAGCGTGCCCCCGCTAACACGAAGTCTGAATCGACACACCCAGTGGGTGACTACTATAAATTCTAGAAAGAAAAGTTTTTGATAGCATATCCTAACAAAACAGGCGGTGGTCGACTGACCTGAACATTGCTTTGAAGGGCGGAACTGGCGTCGTAAGCTGCCTGGCTCGCATCCCGGATGGTCCTTAACTGCTCCATCATGATCCCTGCCTGGCGTATCGCCTCCTTCGCGGCGCCAGCTTGGTCCTCTGGGACGTGGTGCGTCGTGAAGAGGGAGGGCTGCTGAGCACTCGTCAGTGGATCTGCGAAGGACACAGTGTGTCGAGTGGTGTTCTCTTCCTCCGCAATCACAATCTCAGGCGCCGTTACATCCTGGGGCACCCTGCTGGCGGACGCTTTCCTACTCCTTCTGCGCTTCAGCAGTTCCTCATCCTCATCATCATCAGGGAGAGTGATAACAGCATTGGGTGGAGCTACAGGGAAGAATCAGGATCAGAGATCATGAGTCAGTCGACTAAAAACGGCGTTAAGAATATTGTACCTGGTTTTGAGGTGGCTGCGTCCTCCATCTCATGGTCATCAGCCCGGGCTGAGGTCTCAGAAGTAGCAGCACTGCAACTCCAAAGAATCAGTCGACTAACTTCAGCGTCGACCAGAGACAAAGTTCACACAAAATAAGAAGACTTAAGCACCATGATTACCCTGATATGGTGGGGATGGACACCTTCATCTTCGGCAGGAGCTTGGTCTGCTTCGACGGAGCCGCCCGGGGCTGCTTCGGCGCCTTTTCAGTCGGCGCCGGAGAGGTGGTCCGGGGGCGCTTGGTCGACTGTGCAACGGTCGCAACCCCCTTGCCACGTTCAGTCGAAGGGTCGTGGACAAGCTTCGACCACCTTTCTGAGCGCGGTGGTACGACCTCCTCCTCCTCTTCTTCCTCGTCTTCAGCGTCATCTTCATCACCGTCATCGTCATCATCATCCTCAGCAACGTCTGAGTCCCATTCCTCCTCCTCCTGGCTCTCGCCCCCACTTGCCTCACCCTCCTCAGTCGGAGCCTGTGCTCCATTGGGCATCGAGTACAACTCGGTGAGGGCCTGATAGACATCAAGACAAGGATCAATCGACCAATTGGCAGAATAAACAGAAATGAATATGACAAGAACACAGTGGAGAGCAGAGCAGGCATACCTTGTTTGGATCACTGTTGTGGTCGAGTGGAGGAATCCTTCTGGCTCCGCGTGGGTTATCCTTGTTTCCGGTAATGGCGGCCATCCATCTTTCCAGAGTGACATCGTCGACTGCTTCTGGATGGACTCGAGTCTCGTCTTCAGTCCCACAATACAACCACATGCAGTGGCTCCGGAACTGAAGGGGCTGGATACGACGCCTAAGGAAAACCTCCAGGAGATCCATGCCCGTCACTCCCTCCCGAACCAACTGTACCACGCGCTCCATCAACATCTTCACGTCAGCTTTCTCCTCCGGAATCAACTTCAGAGACGAGGGCTTGTTCACTCGGTCCATGGTAAACTGAGGGAGTCCACTCGACTGCCCCGGTGTCGACTGATCCTGGCAGTAGAACCAGGTCGACTGCCAGCCTCTGACTGACTCGGGAAAAGTCATAGCTGGGAAGGTGCTCTTATTCCTCACCTGGATCCCCAGGCCCCCACACATTTGGACGACTCGGGTTCTTTCGTCACCTGGGCTCGCCTTCTTCACGGTCTGAGAGCGACACGTGAATATATGCTTGAACAAGCCCCAGTGCGGCCGACAGCCCAGAAAACCCTCACACATGGACACGAATGCGGCAAGATAGGCGATAGAATTTGGGGTAAAGTGGTGGAGCTGCGCTCCAAAGAAGTTCAAGAAACCACGGAAGAAAATACTCGGCGGCAAAGAAAATCCACGATCGACATGGGTGGCCAGGAGCACGCACTCACCCTCTTCTGGCTGGGGCTGCCACTCCTTCCCCGGAAGCCTCGCAGCTCCATGGGGGATCAGGCCCTCGTTGGCCATGTCGAGGAGGTCTTTCTCCGTGATGGTCGACTGGATCCAATCTCCTTGGACCCAGCCCTTCGGCAGGCGGGATCTAGACGAAGACCCGCCGCGGCTGGTGGATCTCCCCTTCGCCTTCTCCGTCGCCGACGACTTCTTCGCGCGTTCCAGCGCCGCCGTCTTCTCCTTGGCCATGGTTGCCGGCGAGACGCGCGAGGAGAGGTTGGGCGGAGGCGAGAGCGAGCGCGTCGGGCGGAGACGAAGGGAGCAGAGAAAGAGAATGCTAAGGCACTGTACAAAAAAAACCCTCGCCGGGCGCATTTATAAGGTCCCTTCCGAGTGGATGACAGGTAGGCCCGGTCGATCTAATCATATCCAGGAACAGTTATGCAGGCGGGATACGTGGCGAAGAAAGCGGCACGGGGATCGAGGCGTCTATGTCCCGTCCCATCCGAACGCCGCGGTCCGCTCCGCTTCGCGCGCTTCCCCAAATTTCGCATCCTGCGGAATCCGCGAACGGCAGACCGGTCTGTCAGACGCGGGATTTCCTGCGATCCGTCGCTCGGAAATCGTCAAAGCTCCAAAGATCACTCGACGAAAGAAGAGAATGGATCGAGTCGACTGAAGACAAGTTGGTCACTATCAACGAAGAGATTCTTTGGTCCAGAACAACGCACGACCAGTGTGCAAAAGTTAATCGGAAATAACATCAACTCCTTCCTCACTCGAAGCCTCAATCCATTCGGGGGCTAATGATGGGGTCATGTACCTAGGGTAGGGTCACAGACCTGGTCTAAGTACCCTGCCCAAAGACACCCTTAGAAGAGGTCACCTTCCAGTCGACCAACGAGGGACTCACTCGACTGACTTGAAGGACTCGACCACGAAGACTCACTCGACCACCAGAAAGTCAAGAGGCACTCTGCACTGCAACAGCCTGTAATTAAGTAGACTTTATGATAGTAAAGACACTTTATGTGGGGCGTTACCAGTAACGCCCCACACTTAACTCACCTTAAACCCTCTCCTACGTGGGCTGGCTGGGGTCCTGGCGCACTCTATATAAGCCACCCCCCTCCACAGGTAGAGGGGTTCGGCACCTTGTAACTCATATACACATAATCCACTCGACCGCCTCTGGGCTCCGAGACGTAGGGCTTTTACTTCTTCCGAGAAGGGCCTGAACTCGTACATCCCTTGTGTTTACAACTTCTCCATAGCTAGGACCTTGCCTCTCCATACCTACCCCCACTCTACTGTCAGGCTTAGAACCACGACACGAAGTACTCAAGAAGTTTCGTACACTCGCAAAAATTTCTATATTTTTGATATATAAAGTGTGGAAGGTAGATGTATAAAGTGTCTCTCTCAGGCGATGGAGTTCACATGACCTCAAATGCGCCACACGCATTTGTAAAAGTTCCTTGGAATATTATGGTGCACCACATGCATTAGCAAAGTACGTAAGAAGTTATGTACGCTCGGGATAGTTCTATAGGTTTGACATATAAAATGTGAAAGCTAGATGGATAAAGTTTCTCTATTAGGCGATGGATTTTGCATGACGTCAAATGCGCAACACGCAATTGTAAAAGTTCCTTGTTATATTATGGAATACGGTATTTTTAGTTCTGGTCGACCTCTAAGTGCGGAAGAATGCACAGACAACTTATTAAGCCCTACGTGTGCTCCAAATTAAGTGTGCCATTCTTTATAGTAAAGTACTGAGATTCGTATGGATGTTGTTAAAGTTATTTCTGTTTTGCAACTCGAGTGCAATATAAATGATGAGGTTCTTTGGTAAGTCCTCCCTGGTCGACCTCTAAGTGCGAAGTCATGCACTAATAAGTTTACATTAAGCACTACGTGTTGTCTAACTTAAGTGCGTCATTCCTCCTAGTAAAGTACTAAGATTCATATGGACGTTGTTAAAGTTTTGTATGTTCGGCAACTCGGGCGCGGAACGTCCGTGAATGATGTTTCAAACATAAATGTTGAGGTTCTTTTCTAAGTCCTTTTTGAAACCTAAAAATTCTATTGTCGTCCCAACCGACGTTGAGAAGTTCTTAGTGAATTATATATTAGGTGCGCCTCCCTCTTCATGAACAGTACTACAAAAAATGGTATGAACGGCAGTAAAGTTCTTTCGGTTGGCATCTCAAGTGCACAACGTTCATTGACAATGTTTCAATCCGAAATGACAAAAAGGTGAATAAGCACTTCGTGTCATTTAATTAAGTGCACCACATGCATTAGCGTAGTACTCAAGATCCTGTGTACGCACGAAAAAGTTCTCTATGTATGACATATGAAGTGCGTAGCGGCCATGAATAACTTCTCCTACCCTAAGTGAAAAATTTCATTTGCTAAGCCATATATAAAATGCGAAACGTGAATAAGCACTGCTTGTCATATAATTAAGTGCACCACATGCATTAGCGAAGTACTCGAGAAAATTCTATACATTTGACATATAAAGCGCAGAAGGTAGATGGATAAAGTGCCTCTATCAGGAGATTGATTTCGCATGACCATAAATGCGCCACATGCATTTGTAAAAGTTCCTTTGAATATTATGGAACATGATATTTTCACTTCAGGTCGACCTTTAAGTGCGGAAAAATTCACGGATAACGAGTCCATTAAGCTCTATGTGTGCTCCAAATTAAGTGCGCCAACATAGTAGTAGTATACCTTGTTGGAGTAAAACATGTACTTTTGATTTTATTTATCAAAAATCCTGGTTCATCGCATGGTTTTGTTATCATAACTCTGTTTCATCAAGTTTTATTCTGAAAGTGATATGAGATTTTAGCCAAGCTGTTTTTAAATTTTTGAGCAGGCATGTAATTCAGGCAATAACTGAGCTCCCAGCCTCCTTAGACTGGCATGGGCACATCAATAAGGGCATGGAGCCCATCAAAGAGGAGGTCGGAGCGGCGTTGGACCTGGATCAACTCATCTAAATCAAGCGGCCGGCTACGGCTGGGAGTCCCCAACGCTCCACCTGGACGGCGTCGGCTGGGAGCTGCGACAGCTCCACATGCAATGGCTGGCCGGGGACCAGACCTCGACAGGAACATGTTGCCCTTTGAGCCGGTGCAGAGCGACAAGTTCGTAGCATCGTTATAGTTTTTTGCACAAAGATAGACCCTGTAGTACTACTGATCAGGTGAAACACATCGATGTGGCACTGGTACTGAACTGAAGCAACAATTTGTTCAACAAAATATGATCCAAATAGAAAATGAGTGCGCATATTAGTTTCTATAACAAGGAATCGTCGCCGGTTTTGTGCCATTCATGTGTTTTTTTTCCTATATATAGGATTGCTCTTTCATTTTGGTTTGTCAAGATTTGAAATGGTTGTGGTGGTTAATATCTCTGTAGGTGTTCTTTGACCTCGAGAATGGCAACCAGGAGCTCAAGAGCGACGTCAAGGACCTCTACATCAACCTCGGGCAAGTAAAGACATGTTTGAAGTGGAAATGTATCCATTACCGTTAGTTGTTGTTGTCAACGATTTTTTTGGAGAAGAACTAATAGTATGATAGTGAAGTAATCTAATTCAATTTCCTTTTTCATTGCAACCACTTAATTTCAATCGGGTCAAAATAAAAAATCAAAGACAATTTTTTCAGCCATAAGTAGAACACCGGAGCTAATTGATACACCATTTTGAAAATTGATACACTATTGCAGGGAGAGCAGCACACACAGCGGTGGTCAAGGGCTTAGTGCATGTTGACCTCGTCCGTGGCCGCTGTTGGTCGGTGAAGGAGGCATGCATGAGGTGGTGCAAGGGCATGCTGGTGACGGAGTCGCGCATCATGAGGCCGGGTGAGTAACGCTCGGGAACTGTCGGGCGCTCAGACTAACACGGGATTGGGTTGGCGCGGTGACTCAAGGAGGAGGATGTAGTTATGGGGGAGGGAGTGACGACGGAGGGGCTTCGATGGCCCAACGAGACCCTACATCATAATCAAGGAGGACCCTACATCTAAAGAACACAGAGCAGTCTATATCATTAGTCTATTACTGGATTTCTAGAAGAAGGAAAAAGGGAGAAATGGTTGTTTCTGCTACTCTACATTTGCTTTAAAACTGGTGTACATATATCAAGAAGAACTTGGTTGCAAAAGTGATCAAACATAACATTCAACACAAACACATTGGTTTTGTAATTAAATGCCTAAGATCTTATAATTTTGAATTAAATTGTTTGATTATACAATCAGTTCACATTATTTGGTGTAGCATGCTATTTAACATTTTAGAGTTCCATCCTTTTTAGTAACGAAATAATGATGAACTCATATTAGTGGATCCATAAAAGTGTATGCTATTAGTTTGACGAGGTTATATAGCAATGCAATTCTTATTTGACGAGAATAATGAAAAACCAAGAAGCAAAAGAAGATAAATTTGGAAAGAAGAGATAATTTTTCGCTCGAGGGTGGGGCTGTAAGGAATCCGTGGCACGAGTAAACAAAAGCATCTTGGTCGCCATATAGAAAAACATCTTGGTTGCCTCCTCTCTATCTCGCCCATCTTGTTGCCAGGCATGGAAGAGAGGAGGGAGAGCCGAGGAGCATGGTGGCCTCTGGCTGTTGCCCGGGAAAAGGTAAAGGCCGTGGCACGACTGCCCGTCGCAATGCCGCTGCTCCTTGCGTGCTTGTTTCCCTCCTTACACCCCCATGTCCAACTCGATCTTCGGCTGCCGCAACGTCGTAGATGACCAAGTCTAGCGCCCGCGCCCGCCGCCATCTTATGAATGGCCAACTGATAGCCGATGACGGGGAAGGTTTCGATAGTATGATAGTATGATGTGTGTTAGCTGATTGTCAAGAAAAAGATGTGATTTAGTTGAGACGGCTTTATTCTTGGTTATGTTAGCTCCGTGAGTAGCATCTTAAATTTTTCCAAAATCCCGTGGCAACGCACGGGCGTTTTACTAGTATTATTAGTTGCTCAAATGAATATGTCTAGCACTAAAATACATCTAATATATCTGTTTGAGCAACACATAATATGAATGGGAGGGATTAGGTGTAAATTGGAAGTGGCGGCCCCGGCAAGGCCTCGCTACTCGCTAAGACTACGTCCGAAACGGGGATGACACGGCTTGCAGCCGTGTAGCCAGTAGAGAAAGAGAAGAAACTTGATCGAAGCGAGTGGATGGCCTTTTAGCTCCGGCTCCCACTCGGATTAGATAGCTACCTCGCTGGAGGTGGAATGGAAATATTATGCGGTACACAATATGTCAAGGCTGAGATTTGACCCTTCGGCAATGGAGAGATACACTCTGGGCCCACTCAATATTACGGTATCCAACATCGTGTGGCAGGTATAGTGACTAAGGTGTTAGTCGCGAGGATACTGGGATAGAGAGATACACTAAGGAGTTTTAGAATCAAAATCAGGATGTCATATCCCTTGTTTGTAGGAGGGTTTCTGACGAAAGGAACAATGCTCTACTAGCCCCTTATTTTGCCAAGGATGTGCGTATGGCTCTATTTGATATTGGTGCTTTAAAGGTTTTGGAACTTGATGGGCTTTATGTAATTTGCAATCTGAATTGCGACCTATTCTCTTTCAATACTATGATTTTTTTCCATAAAAAAATACTATGAAATTCCATTCCCATTAGAATATTCATTGACATGTAAAAAAGAGGAAAGCTCTAATATGATAGAAAATAATAATCTATTTTAACCCATTTGCGAGAAAGCGTGAACTAAGAGACTTGAAATTTTGACTTGAACAATAAGAATTTACGATTTGTATAATCGGATTGAAATTAGCAAGTAAATTGGTTGTCTTATTTTTAATATAAAGTATTGCAATATCTATGAATTACAAAATTCATTTAAGTGAAAAAAAGTGCATTACAGGCGTATGATCATTACCCATCAAGCAGGTTATTCTATTCCACCTCTATACATATAAAAAAACTAAAAGAGAATACATAATAATACAGTGAAACATTTATAGAACACCTATACCAAGCACACGCAAGGGAAACATAGACGGGCAAGTGAAATCCAATCCACAAAATAATTTAATCCATCGAAGATCAGTGTATCGATTGCTCCTAAAGATGGGAATGCGAAAGAAGATGTCGATGGATTCTATAGCGTGAGCATGCGGTGCACCCCCAAGGGTCTGCTAGACCGGTTGGTGCTCCCGGCTAGTTGGCGGGCGGCTTGGTGAGGTCATCGGATTTCTTGGTGTGTGTGGCGAGGTTGTAATTCCAGAGGAGTCATTATTACAAGGCATAAAGAGGGAGGTCATAAGCGCCTATACCTTAAAATAGTTTTTTGATGGATTCAGAAGACATATCTTGTAGAAAGTGTGTGCATGACCATGAGTCATTGTGTTATATCTCATCTACACCTAGTGTGAACATTGTTTAATAGATTGTAGCAGCAGTAGTAGCAATTCATGTTGTTTCCGATCATAGAACAGAACGGAAGAACTTGTATTTTGCACAATCATTTAGTTTCAGCTGTGTTTGTTCCATCTACTTAATCAGATTTCCAAACATAATAATGAAACATCTGTCACATAACACGCTGTCACACTGACAAGCAGTCTGTTTAAAAAGATATGGAATTCAAGGATCATCATTACATTTCCAATACACATCAGGACATTGAGTTTATGTCCGAAGTGCTTTGATTTGTTAAGCTACTCATCTAAACCACGATTCAAATGTTCTGTTGCATTGTGTCCTGATGTGTCCAAGTACGCCACACTTCCCGCACTTTGGTTCTTTCCTCTGCTTCTTGTTTGATCCGTCATTTGTTGGGCACTTCCCAGAGTTGTGTCCCTTTCCCCTGCAAGTTTTACAAAACTTGGTTCTTGGATTGCTCACTTCATAGCCTGGCCTAGATCTTGCGTTGGTAGGTCGCCCACGATCTCTCTTGCGAGATTCTATCCTCATTGATGATTTGAGATTAATGTCGCCTGCATCAACCCCGTTGATATCAATGTTTTCTTTACCTAGTATATCCTCTAGTCCTTTGCCATCTTTCTCAGTTGCTTTTTCTTTGAGATCATCCCTTGCATCTGACAGCCTTACCATTGCAAGGTCGAAGGCCTCAGGGTTGCTGTCACCCATCCTTACAATATCAAGAGCTGTTGTGTAAAGTGTTGTATGCCTGAAGGTAGTTGATTCCAGGATAGGGCTGTGTCCCTTATATATTTTCAAGTGCTCAGGTAAATCTTCACATGCGTTTTTAGTCCACCTCCTCATGATGTGCTCTTCTGGTATCTTCGTGAATTTCAAGTGTGCCATTACCTGAAACATTAGTTAGCACGTTTTAAACAGATTCAGTAATGGTCTTCAAATTCTAACATAACCTTTTAAGGAAAACATTTTACCCGGATCGCATGGCAGCAGAGCAAACCCATATGCTCATACATTCCACACTCGCATTTGAAGATATTCTCAGGTTGATGCACTTTGACATTGTAAGATGTTTTTGACCAGCTCTCTCTCCGCTCTGCAAAAAGGTGTGTGACACAATATGTATCGTTTATGACCAGAGTGTTCTCGACGTAGTAGGATGCAGATTTGAAGCATGCTTCTTGGAACTGTTTGAACAGCGCAGGTGTGTAAACCTTCGCAGCATGCCTCTCCATAGGCAAACCGGTCTTGAGCACTGTGCTCACCTATATTAAGAACAACGAAAATTATAGTCAGAATTGTTTGTCCCAACAGTTAGAAAAAGTAAGCTAAGTACTTAGTATTTAGTACAGTTAAGGCCATTAAACACACCAAGTGGCTTTTCTTCTCAGCAAAATTTTCTTCTGAATCACGGTCAAACTGAAGTTTCTGGTAGTTCCTAACAAACATGTGCATTGAGGCACCAGCAGGTACAAAATTCTTCAACATGTGGTTAGCGCTCTCTGACCGTTGGGTGCTTGTCATCCTCGCGCAGAATACACCTGCAAAATATGGCTTTGCCCATTTCTGTCGGAGCTCGTATATCTGTGTCAACATTGGGTGTTCCTGAAGACCATACTTTTGAATCAACTTTGCCCAAGCTGCTTCGAACTCTTCTACAGTGAGCATATATTCCAATATCTTGTGTAGTTCATCCCTGAAATCTTTGTTCTGTGTGTATACAGAGCCAAGGGATTCCTTTGCACGACGCAGCACATGCCATTTGCACCACCGGTGCTTCGTTCCAGGCAATACTTCAGCAATAGCCAACTCCATGGCACGGCATTGGTCTGATAGGAATTTTATGGTCAGTACGTGATAATGAAGGTACAAGATAAATTACATGTTTTGAAATGCATTAGGAGGCTCCAATTATTTACCTGTTAGGATAGTTACCGGTGCTTTACCTCCCATTAATGACACAAATTCCTTGAATACCCACTCGAATGATTCTTGCTTCTCGTTCCTCATCATAACGCCTCCTAATATTATGCTCTGGAAATGATGGTTGACCCCAACAAATAGTCCGAATGGCATATCGTACTGGTTTGTACGATATGTTGTGTCGAATGTGATTGCATCGCCAAACATTTTGTATTGGTATCTACTCCTTCCATTTGTCCACATAAGAGCCTGAATCTTGCTGTCGACAAGAACACTGTCAGCAAACATTGGGTCATTCTTCTTAAGTTCAGAGAAGAGCTGAACCGTTTTCCTTATGTCATCATCTGCAGTTTCTTGGTTCATCCTCTTGCACATGTACTTGAGAGCTCTCTTGTTGAATGGTACACTCTCCATTGATCCAAAGAAGCTTGCGATGACACAAAAAACCTTGGTTATCCCAATGTTGTTGCTCCTCAAGTGCTTGACAATATCTTTTGTGTGTGTGTCAATGTTCCTGTGTGATGGCCAATGTAGTTTCTCGCCACACGATGAGGACAAATGGTGGTTGTGTTCAGATCTAAAATCATGTATATACCATCCATTGTCGGCTGTGCGGTGTAGCCTGATCAAGGCTTGGCAGTTGCAGGCTACTGACTTTGTGTTTTCTTTCTTTGGCCTTCCCTGAAATTATAACGGTAGCGCAACATTAGTATTTTTAGTGGCTAAGAAGCATGTCATCCAAAGAATCACTTGATGCTGTCTATACTCACCGCACAGCCGCAAACGATGTCCTGAACGGTTCTGCTCTTCTTTGCATTTGCCCTAGATTGACCATATCTGATGCCAAACCCAATCTCCCAAGAATAAAGATTATAAAATTCAAATGCCTCCGCAAGTGAGTCGAACTCTCTTCCAATCTCAGGGGCGACAACTTGTCCAGACTTCCTTTGAACAAATTCACGCATTGCTTTTTCAAGCGCACAGACCCTTCCCTGTTTAGGCTGCCGCTGATCTGGTATTTTCCCACGACGTATCCTGACAGAAATGAAAGTAAACTTCTCAGGGAAAGACTGAGTTATGTGGCGAATCTTATCTGCATTTTCATGAAAGACTAAGTTTCAATATGATTTTTGCAGAGCTATTTGGAGTCCTAGATGACCATAAAAAGCTGTCACAACCCATAATTCCTCGCATGTAAAACTAACCATACTGCACATACAGCAGTTACCAGTTCATGGAGTTCTGAACTTTATGGCTGCTCAATGTTATATGATTAACGAGATATGCACACAAGCTACAAATGGTTCAGACCAAAAAGTTCAGTATGTAACCCAGATTAGAATCCAAAGTCCAAAAAACAGATTCAGTCCCAGCTTCCTCTACTGCAATGTAAATATTGCAGTGATTGGAGTTGCATATAGACACAGTTTCTTTCACTGAAAAAACCACCATGTTGACTGTAATCGCTGATAAGTTAGTGCAGTATGCAACTCCTTGTAATCGGTAAACACAAAGCATTCAACAGGATGCAAAGGAAAAGAACATGGAGACCTAAGCGGCAGATGTGGTTACCTTCTCTTCCATGGACATTGGTCAGGACGAGATTGGTCTGACTGAACCAGGTTTGGCTTGTTGGTTTGCTCTGACAGCGGCGACTCCAAGCATTCATCTCCTGACCAAGTGTATCCATCGAGCTCTGGCGTTGGCGAGCGGAGCTTGGCATCGTCGTTCTCACAATTCACCTCGCCGTCGGCCTCATAGATGGGGGAAGTTGGATCTGGTATGGTGGGAGAGGACTGAAATTGATCCTCGGTGTCGATGCCGCCCCCGCAATGGTTTCCGCCCTCCGTCCATTCTGTCTCTCCCACATACTCTTGTTCTTCTTGCTGGGTCCAACAGAGATTTGGATCTTGGGAAGGGATGGAGGAGAAGCTGTCCGCCGGAGGGCATGTGAGATGAATCGTTGAGGAACAAAGATTTGAATGGATTGCCAATGGGTTTGAGCATACCTTAGAAGTAGTTGGGTGAACGATCCAGGCGCGAGGACCATCCGTGGCGGCGGCGTATCCATCGCCGGACGGGAGATCTTTTGCGGAATTCTCTCCGAAATCTCGGAGCTCTAGTCAGGAACTGGGAGCTGTTCAAATTTTGAATGGTTTGCTCCTCCCACAGGGTGGGGTCGTTTCCACAGCACAGGTATGGGCCGCCGCTCGTATCTGAATACGTATGGTAGGAATGGTCTCTGTATTCCTGGCGTATTGGTTTAGGAAAAGATGTGAGGTGGGGTCGGAGAGAATTGCCACATGGGCTGCGGGTCCGGCTGGTGTGGATCCACACGCGCTCGCGAGCGGTTGGGATAGCCGCTGTGAACGGAACGCGAAAGTAAAAGGCTTTATCGAATACTCACTCATGCCGTTATACAGGTTCAGACATTAATTGATTACTTACTACTTAGCGCTCGGGAGCCTGTCTGATCGACCGACTCCGCACTTCTACTATGCACTCTACGGTCGTCCTCCTCCGCCGGCATGTTCTATGGTAGGTAGCTAAGGCAGGCGGGAGGAGGAGTAGCTTGTTATTCTTCTTCTTCCAGGAGATGAGACGAGATGCATGAGGACCGTCTCTGAATGATCCATGGCCAAAGACACAAGAATCAGCTGTCTAAATAGTACTCCCTCCGTAAACTAATATAAGAGCGTTTAGAATACTAAAATAGTGATCTAAACACTCTTATATTAGTTTACAGAGGGAGTATTATGTACTAGGTATAGCTAGGTGTGTGGCGGGAGGTTATCTCTCCACGGCAGCCGGCGGTGGCGGCTGCCGCACGAACTGCCCGCGCACCCGCGGGCGCTGCTCCGCCAGTCTCTTCCGGCTCTGGTAACGCACCTGCAAAATGAGTCACCCATTTTTCATCAGCCATCACGAACAAAACCCTATCAGAAGAATGAAATGAAGAACAGAGAACAGACGGAATCGGCTTTCGGAAAAACCCAGTACCTTCTTCCCGAAGTTCCTCTCTTTTCTCTTCTCTCTGAACTTGTTCACGGCGGCCACCCGGCGCTCCCGTTTCATGTGCATCATGTTGCTTCTTTTGTCGATGCCACCGGTCTCAGCATGTACAGCAGCAGCAGCACCAGCAGCAGTAGCTGCGGTGCTCCCATTATTGGTGTTGTTATTACTGCCAGAGTTGCTACCATAGTTGGCAGCATGACCTTCAACCGGACCCGATGGATTGACCAAACTGGACTGAGCAGTGCCTCCTGCCGATCCACCATTCGCGTCATGGGCCGCTGCGCAGGGGTGTTTGCTCTGTGCTTCACCACTCATGTCTTTCGCTGCTGCGGCTGCGGTTGCTGCATTCTTCTTGCTCGTTTCATCAGCCTTGTCTTTCCCTGCTGCTGTTGCCGGCGTCCATGGCTGCACACGATGGAACGCCGAGGTGTGCGTGTTGCCGTTGATTGGCGAGACCTTATTATTTCCACCGGCGGGCTTGGTGACCACGCTCTTGGTGGTGGAGCCCATGTCGTTGTTGTTGCTGCTGCCGTTGGAGCCTTGCTTCATCTGAGCGGCGTCCGTTTTCGCGGCCTCGGAGCTGTTGCCGTTGGGCGAGCAGCTCCCGACGAACCCTGCGCCGCCTTGATTGGAGACCGCGCACGTATTGTACCTTGCAAAGAATGAAAACGGTTAGTATGCAACATATGGATGATTTAAGGATTCGCAAAGGACACTGATATTATGCTTTGCACCTCGTGAATGCCGAGAGGTCCGACCGTCTCACAACGTTCCTCCGTTCCTCCTGGATCGCAGCATCCGCGCCGTCTGCGGTCGATCTCGACCTCTTTAGGCTCAGCTCAAGATATGGCATGGCGTTCTCACGGTCGGCGTCTTTACCTTCCGGCACTTGTGACGAGCAGTTAGGAGCATCTATGGCTCTAGCTGCCTGTTGGGCGTCCATGTTTTTGGCCATCGAACCAATCAGGTCAGCAGCTCGAACAATTGGCTCATCTGAATTTTCCATAACTGTATCATTGGAGTTGTTCTGTGGCAGATACTCACACCGTCCATCAGTTGGTTTGACCGAACTCTCGTTCGGGGAGGACTGATCATCTGTGTTCAAATTACCAGGGGCACCTATCTCCAACTCCTTCCCTTTGAACTCATCACCTGGAAAACATAATCGAATTTAGTCAATACAAAATGGAACAAGCAGCCTTTGGTTCAGTTGCACAGTGAGCTGGTTGAGCACTTGAGCATACCATACCATTAGTTTCTTTTGGTTTCTGGCATTTTTTGTTATCTGTACCTCTTAATCTGTTGCTGCATATCTCTGACTTCAGGTGGCTCACATGCGCGCAAGTGCTATCAGGCGGATCAATTGACTGATCTGGAGACATGTCCTGTGGACTGTCGATCTCAACGGCACGCTTTGTCCATGAGCTCTGCGCCTTAAAATAAATTGATGAGAAAACTAGTTCAGATGCAGATACTTCTCACAGATGTAAGTATTCTGCTTACAACGGTTATTTCAAATTTATCCAAAGTCCAAACAACTAGCATGTGTTTCAAATCTTACTATCCAACAGTTTCCAGTGTCTGGCAGTTTCCCAGTACATTTTAAGCAAAGACTACTACTACACTAGAATAAAATACACATGCAAGTCAGACTTGTCTAAGCCCGTTAGGTAACGAAGAGAGTAAGTCATGTTCTAGTCACAGATAATTAGTTCGCCATATGGACAAATTGGCCTCTAGTGCACTAGGAGAAGCAGTTAGTTCCATTCAGTTTTATCTAGCTTCCTTATCCTAATAATTGTTCTGTTCAGTCTTGTCTGAAAATATCACAGATAGTAGTATACCTTAAGTACACACACAAAAAAAAAACATAAAAATCTCATACCTGAGTGCCACTGCCATTATCGCTGCCATCCCTTGCATTGAGCCCCATGCTGGCGTCGTCGTTGCGATTATTGCTGTTGTTGTTGGAATCGTCGCCGCTCTTTGATTTGGTACACTTCTGAGTCTGAATGGCACTTCCACTACCACTGCCACTGGACTGAGTTCCAAGAAAACAACTTAGCTTTAGTATAATAATCACACACGTTGACCCAGAAAAGGATGCACTAGTAAGCTGCAAGGACACAAGTGAAACTAGGAACTGAAGCAGAAGCAGCGGCAGCAGTATTTCTGAATGATGATACATACTACTACTGTGGAAGAACAGAACAGACACCATCAGAGATAGTAACTTACGCTGTGAGAGCGTCTCCACACATGCGCCCAGAGGTTCTTAAGCTCGTTCTTACGTATCGGCTTGGCCAAGAAGTCGGCAGCACCATTTGACAGGCAACTGAGGACCGTGCCCATCGAATCGTGCGACGACATCACTGGAAACCAAGAACATATAAATCTATGCACGCAGCAGCACTGAAGCAAATGAACCTGATACTGAAACATTTTAGCGCCGAGGTGGGGTGGATCGAGGTGCTTACTGATGACGGGGATGTCCTTGCAGACCTCGTGGTTCATGATCCTGCCGAGCAGGTCGATCCCGGACAGGCCACCGTGCATGAAGACCTCTGTCAGAACAAGGTCGATGTTGCTCTGCATGTCCTGAAGATACGCCCACGCCTGGTGGCCATTTTCAGCAGGGATAACTGAAACATGACACACAACCAACGCCCAAATTCAGTACCTCCATGACGACCGAGCCTGTGCAAATTAACACTGGTAGTAGCTGAGACAGAGTATGGGTAAGCACCTTGGTACATGCAGTGGCGGAGCAGGGCGGTGACGACCTGCCGGGTGGAGTCGTCGGTCTCCACGAGCAGCACCCTGATGGTCTTCCTGTGCAGGAACTCCTCCCAGCAGCGCGGCTGCGCGGCATGCTCCTCCTGCGGCGACGGCGGCTGCTGCTGCTGCTGCTGGTGGTGGTGGTGATGACGGTCCATGGCGCTAGGAGGAGGCGGCCTGGCTCCAAGAGGAAACACGTTGGGGTCGTTTGGTGGTGGACGGGGAGGGAGGAGGAGGCGCGCATAGCACAACCAGCAGTACGCTGCCGTGAATAACAATCGAACCTCGGTCGCATCCGGCGGGCGTGCGTTCGTCGACGGCGCGGCGGGGCGGCGGGCCACCGAAGCAAATCAAGAAACAAAACGCAAAAAGACACAGAGAGAAGAGCAAGGGATTGAGACTGCGGCGGGAATGAATCGTGTCCTCGAATGGAGCGGAGCGGCCGGCGGCTAAAAGGGGGGCAGTAGCAGACAAGGCGGCGAGCCGGTTAATCTCCAGCGATTTCCGAGCACATATTATTAGCTAGAGGGAGAGCCTGGAATGAGCGAAGGAGCATGCCCTGGATCCACACAGAGGTTGAACGGATGATTCGATCCCCAATCGAGCGGAAACAGAGTGCATGGGTGACAGACCGGCGGGAGCTCACCTCGCGTTGTCGCGCTGCGCTGCCGGTCAGGTGGAGGAGGAGGATGACGAGGACGCGGGAGGGGCCGCGGCCATGGACGGCGGCGGCGGGGACTGGAGCCGAGCCGAGCAGAGGGGGAGAGATCGATGGACGAGCAGGCCGTGTGTGTGATGTGTGTGCGGGAAGCGAGGGGGGGGCGGAGGAGTAGATATCGGGGGAGGGGGCGGGTGACGTGGAGGAAATGGAGGCGGGGAGCGCCGCTGGTGGGGCCAGAAAGAGATCACCGTAAATCAAAAGCCGCGCGCTGGCGCTGGATCCGCATATCTTTTCTCCTCTCCGGAGGAGCCCGGGGATGTGGATTTTGTGGGCCCCGCCTGCCGGCCGCTGCTTGGCGCGGGCGCGAACCGGAGGCCGGCACGTGGACGGCCGCCCTCGCCTCTCAGCTCAACTCCTCTGACTTGCACTGAGGGAGGAGGAGCCCTGGAACGCTGGAGCCGTCAACTGCATCCACCTTCTCTTCTTCAACCTTGCTACGAGTAGTAGTGTGAGGAAGCGTTTGTCATGGATTTTGCTCCTCATGTGACAAAATACGGCTCGAAGGTTCCGCCCATTTCAAACCATCCCTCTGTTTCTCTTTACTCCGCGTTTAAGATTTGTCTGATGCCAACTTTATAGAAAAAAATATCAACCTTTATAATACGAGACCAGTATCTTTAGATGCACCATGCAATTAATTTTCATAATGTGCGACTTTAGCATTGTATAGATGTTGATGTGTTTTAGTAAAGATTTGGCCGAACTTTTCGGTGTTTGACTTCAGGCGAATCGCATACGCAAAGTATACTAAAAAAAGAAACGGAGGGAGTACGCCACCATTTTTTAAAAGAAAAAACTTTGAGCAAAATCCGTGCGACACTCTAAGAATTAGTTAATTAGCAATATTTTATAAAAATAATTGAAACTTGAAAAAAAACTAAATAATAATAATCATAAATGGTTTCCTTAGTTTGTTGGTAATCTTTCAACCTATTCTAGGTAGTTGTTTAAGATAATGGAAATCATTCAAATTTGGTTAAAGCTTGATTTTTTTTCTTCAAAAGCTGGTATAGTAAATCAAGCATGTTGTCCTTTCTACTCTGGTCAAATATTTAAAATGAATGAAGTTATCATTTTTGTTGGTCAAAAAATTTGCACGAATTTTGGAGCTTTAGGAACAAAACTGAGAAGGTTACAGTAAAACTCACAGAGATGGGCGGGATCAAGTTTGTTGGTTCAAACGGAGAGCTTTTAGGGGCTGTTTAGGTTGTGGCCATGTTTTCCATATATTGCCATATTATTTTTGCCATACTTTTCTAACTTGAGTTGCTCAAATTGTTAGCCACACTTTGGCTTGCCTAACGAAATTTTGCCACACTTTTTGTGTCTATGACATGTGGGGTTCACTGCTCATAAAAACATTTTTGCTTAGGTGTGGCTAGAACCAAACACACACCTAACTTAGTCAAACTTGTCTAAAATGAGGTGTGGCAAAGTGTGGCAAGATGTGGCTAGAAACCAAACAGCCCCTTAGTCTTTCACCATGCTTGCAAAAATATTGATCTAACAGGTAAACATATTAAACCTAGCAAGATTTTATCTCCTACATAATCATCATGTCGTCAACTCACGGCAAGGATGACAATGGGCAGGGTATGAGTGGATACAACCCTTCTACCCAAACCCATACCCACGGAAACTTTCTATGCCCACCCACTTCAGTACCATTGGGCACAAATTAATAGCCATGCCCATACCCATCAGGTATCTTATACCTAATGGGTATCCAGTGGGAATAATATATACTATTTACATTTAATAAGATAAAATGAGTGTAAAATTCAAGTGATGATGGGAAACTAGCCTAGTACCGGCATTGCCTCCTTCGATGGGTGACCTCTTGGAGGCGACAATGAAGTATGAGCAGTGGGTGGTGGAAGCCCAACGTAGTGGGAGGTGGCGGTGGGAGTTGGGGATCACTAGATTAGGAGTTGGACAAAAGTGTGGCGGCAATGAGTCAGGATTTCATAATTTAGAGGAATCACGTAGGACATAGGAGGAGTGACGAGTTGGTGGCTGCGAGCCTATGAGATATGATTGGTTTAGGGAATAAGGGATTTAACATTGGGCCATATGAGCTGGATCTTCACCTGACATTTCATAGGAGTTATTTTCATTTATTAACTTTTTCTGGGTATCCATTGGGTTACCTGTGGGCACTATTTCATACCCATACCTGCCCATGTATTTTGTGGGTATAGATAACCATTACCCGTGGGTATAAAGTTTTGCAAAGTCTCGTCCATGCTCGTTGTTTTCGGTTAGGGTACCCGCGGGTACCCATACCCATGGGCAAAACTGCCATCCCTACACGGCAGTATTGTATCTATACCTTGTGTGAATTGAAAATCTTAGTGCTGTATATTCTGAAGCTGAAAAAAATCATGTGCTATTTTGAGCACATGAGCAAGTTTTTACTGGTATATATGAAATGTTCTTTAAGTAGTTTGATGGGTAAGAAATGCGGCACAATCTTCTTGAATTTAACTTATTTCTTTAATATCCCTTGCTAATTAAAATAGTTTATGGACGAGAGTGTGGTGGTGAGCTAACCGCGGGTTTAGTTACTCCAACCTTGATGTTGTCAGGCCGTACTTTGGCCACCATATATAGTTCGTATGTTTTGATCCACTCTGCATATTAGCTTTGTCCCGAGCCAGACTATATAAAGTTTGATCAAATTTATAAAAACCATTATAAATATTTATAATAACAACTAATCTCTCTGTAAATAAATATAAGACGTTTTAGAAGTATACAGTCTGTATGATATGTGAGTGTATTCATTGGTGCATCTAATGCTATTGATTAGATACTGTAGATGTTAATATATATTTTTATAAATTCGATCAAAGTTTGACTTACGACAAAACTGATCTAGAAAGTAAATAAAAATGGAGTGAGTAGTAGGTCAAGGGAGTGTCGGCAAAGTAAGTCATACTATTAGTGAAGACCGTCGTTAGGTCGTGTGACTGTACATGCCATCGTTGTAATGTGGATGCATGCACGTGGCAGGCAGAATCAAGTTGAGAAATGATAAGGTTCTTTCTTTTGATAACCATCGTGAGGCAACCTGAGCCACTAGGATGTTCCTGTATCACAAGAGCACAAGCTAAGGCCGACACATCATCTCACCATAATCTACTCCCAGACTATCTTTTGACACACTGCACGACATCCGCATATGCATGCCAATATTCAGTTTTCTCAGCCTCTCACCTAAATCTACTGTGTTCATGTGTTTTCTGCGTCGACTATCTCTGCATTCCTTTGAAAACGAAAATAGTTTGATCAAATATAGAGGTAATAAAACACCCGCAAAGAAAAATAAACAGTGGTAATAAAGCCACGGGTGAGGGCATGAGGCACTTTGGAGGTCAGCCTCCATTGAACCCCCTGTTTTTAGAAAAATATGAAATACATATTTAAAAGTATCAACAAATTCTGCACAAAATCCAACATGTACATATACACTACATATGCGTAAACTTTCGTTAGAAGATAGCTTACCATGTGTGCACACCAAAAAGACAAATCTGTGGATTTATTACCACACAATGTGAGTACTATTTTCTTTTTTCAGATTCACGTATTTCGGTTTTTTGCGCTTGTATATACACATGTATTACATGAAAATTAATAGATACATTCACCATTCCTATATGTACATGTAAAAAAAAGTCAGATATTTTTGGGCTCTTTGAATATATTTTTCCTTTTTTTTGGTAAACCTGGCTTCACTGGAGCTTTGGGATTCTAAAGCAATTTCCATAGAAATGAGAGCAGTGTTTCGGAGCTCGGGTGCATCTGCACCTATGTGAATAGTAAATTCAAAAGAAATACCAAACAAACTAAAAAAAGTCTGAAATTTTTACACATCAAAGATTAGAGACTTTGCTAGGTGCTTGCAAATTTTTGCACTGAGATGACATCCGAGTAGCTTGGTACAAAAAAAATGGAGCTAAAAAATGTCCAAAGGTGCAACAAAATTCAAGCTCTGATTTTAATTTTTCATACCAAGCTCCTCCTATGTCATACGAGTGCGAAAATTTGCAAGTATCTAGAAGTGTCTATCATCTTTGATGTGTTAAATTTTCAGATTTTTTTTGAATGTTTTAGATATTTTATTTGAATTTTGTGTTTATATGTGGAGCATCTGAGCTCAGGATCAGAATTGGATTTCCGTAAAACCACTGCCTTCATAAATGTACTGACTGAACATCCGAGTAAGGCTGTTTTAACTTAAAAAAAATTGTGGGCCTTTATTCCTAAATGATTTCTCTTTTTTTACTTTATTATAGAAACTTAGCTCTTAGGGAATGACCACACCTTTTCCTTAAGAATGTGTAAGTGTGTTGATTCACGTGTATAGTTTTGTTTCAAGAAATACTTTTATGTTTCGCCAAGAAAAAGCCTTTTATTATATAATTTTCTATTGGGTTTGACTACCATATTGTACCAGCAAAAACTGATGGTCAGAATTACGTTCCAACCTTGGGGAGACTGAGGGAGGAATATGTAAACTATCGTCAAACTTTGCTTCTTCCTTTTTTTTCTCACGGAGGGAACTAGAAAATACAAAATATATACCCTCTCTATTATTTGTGCTCACATATACTTATTATATGCTTTCTGGCCGGAAAGATTTGTGGCTGGCTAGAAAGCTATGTGTGCCTAAAGAGCCAACCACAAACCAGATAGATATTCTCTAAGGGCGTCCACCTCCTCTGCTCAAAGTGCACCTTGGAGTCCACTTAATTGAAAAACGGAAACGCTTTCTGCATGCCTAACTAATTGCCATCACATGACATAACTTTAGCACATACCTAGGTTTGAGAGCAAAAGATAAAGCCAAAGCAGTCACACCAAATTCAGATTGGTCTACTGATTGCGTCACTAGCCATGGCCACTAATTAATCGCCTGTGGGAAAAATAGTACGGTAGAGCCAATAAAAATGCAGTGAATTCCAAACCACTGCGAGTAACTGCTCCCACACTTAGCAAATCACTAACATGAAATGGACAGATGCACTGTTTTAGTATGGTTGATCAAAGAGTAGAGAAGAGACGACAAGACTCATGGTCAGTTGAATGCCACTTGGTCCTAAGAGATTCTGCAGGCATCATCTCCTCTTGCTTTCACTTATCCTTTGCTGGTGTGGCTGAGAGATGAGCAGTGTCTTTTAGCTTTGCATCTTTCTTTTGCTTTGCCCTTGTGTGGCTTGCGCTGAATCCTTTCCATCCTCATATGATTCTTCCCGCCTTTTGGAGAGCTTGGTTCACATGCCACCAGACATTCTGAGGACAATGTTTTCTCATTTGGTATTGAAAACATTTCGTTTTTGTTTTCCCGTCCGATTATAAAGAAGTCATGGCATTACACAGTCGTTATTCGTCTTGTTATTATCTTCTTTGAACAATGGTCTGGCATTTATGTACTTTTTCTTTATGAAAACGTCTAGTGCTTGTATACTTTTTCCCGTGATTCTTTTTTTTTTGCGGGGTTTTCCCCGCATGATTCAATTGGGCTAAGTGGATGATTACCACTCTCTGCCGGGAGGCGAATGGCAAAGTAGCCAATTCCAACGTACAAGTGGGAGATTATTCCGTGAATACGGTGAAATAAAAATATAAGACCAAATTAGACTTACTGGTGTGGTACATCGATTTAGCTAGAAAAACTCAAAAAGGGGCAATTATATTGATCGTCCGGCCTCTGCATCAAGCGAGTGCACCCAAGAATACCATCAATTTTATCACGTGCAAAATCCTCGCGGGAAAAAGGTGCATCTGATTTAGCATGTATAATTCTCGCAAAAGAAAATTAGGGTATACATAAGGCAAGGCAAAGCAAAAGAAAAGTATTTTTTGGCACCAAAAGCCAGTCACCACCTAATCGCCTGAAAGTGCACCAACTAATAGCAGCAAATATCGTCATAACCACAACCTCCAATTGTTTGCCCCCTGTTGCCATCGCCTCACTGAACTGTGCTCTTTGCAACGGCGGCAAACTGCCACAATCGGAGACCAACCAATTGCTGTAGAAAAGTAAACAATGCCCCACTTGTTAAAAGAAGTCAAGTGATTCTAAAGTAACATCAATCAAACTAGATAAATACTTACAAAACAGTCCGTCATATATTATGTACTTTACTTTTGTAGAAGTTAATGGTTGAGAAGCTTTGACCGGACGAGTGTCCGAAGAACGATGGCACCACCCCGCAAATAAAAAATAATAATGGCACCAAAACAACATGGCAAAATGAAAAAAAAAGGTCTCTATGTTGTAGGAAGGAGATTTTTTTAGCAGCAATATGCAAAATGAATTGTGTCCGTCATATTAACTACTCCTATACCTTTTAGGGATGTTGAGCTCCGCTGCATCTATTTTTGAAGTTTGTCGTAAAGAAATACTACAATATTATCTACCAAACAAACTAAAAGTAAGTAGCACCTACTGAGGGAGTCCTGGATTAGGAGGTGTCCGGATAGCCGGACTATACCTTCGGCCGGACTCCTGGACTATGAAGATACACGATTGAAGACTTCGTCCCGTGTCCGGAAGGGACTTTTCTTGGCGTGGAAGGCAAGCTTGACGATACAGATATGTAGATCTCCTACCATTGTAACCGACTCTGTGTAACCCTAGCCCTCTCCGTGTCTATATAAACCGGAGGGTTTTAGTCCGTAGGACGAACAACAATCATACCACAGGCTAGCTTCTAGGGTTTAGCCTCTCTGATCTCGGGGTAGATCTACTCTTGTACTACCCATATCATCAATATTAATCAAGCAGGACGTAGGGTTTTACCTCCATCAAGAGGGCCCAAACCTGGGTAAAACATTGTGTCCCCTGCCTCCTGTTACCATCCGCCTAGACGCATAGTTCGGGACCCCCTACCCGAGATCCGCCGGTTTTGACACCGACATCGGTGCTTTCATTGAGAGTTCCTCTGTGTCGTCACTTTTAGGCCCGATCGCTCCTCCGATCATCAACGACGATGCGATCCAGGGTGAGACTTTTCACCCCGGACAGATCTTCGTATTTGGCGGCTTTGCACTGCGGGCCAATTCGCATGGCCATTTAGAGCAGATCGAAAGCTACGCCCCTGGCCGTCAGGTCAGATTTGGAAGTTTAAACTACACAGCGGACCTCCGCGGAGACTTGATCTTCGACAGATTCGAGCCGCAGCCGAGCGCGCCGGACTGTCACGATGGGCATGATCTAGTTCTGCCGCCGAACAGTGCCCTGGAGGCCGCACCCGCATCAGCTCTGACCCTTAATTCGGAGCCAACTGCGCCAATCGAGGATGGGTGGTTGGACACCGCCTCGGGGGCTGCAATCTCTACGGCGATCGAGCCGAACACCAGCCCTATTCTCTGCGAAGCCCGTGACTCCAAGAAGCCGGACTCCTCTCTAGACTCCGAGCCCTCCGCGCCCCTACCGGTTGAACCCGATTGGGCGCCGATCATGGAGTTCACCGCCGCAGACATCTTTCAGCACTCGCCCTTCAGCGATATTCTGAATTCACTAAAGTCTCTCTCTTTATCAGGAGAGCCCTGGCCGGACTATGGTCAACAAGGTTGGGATGCGGATGATGAAGAAATTCAAAGCCCACCCACCACCCACTTCGTAGCCACTGTCGATAATTTAAACGACGTGCTCGACTTCGACTCCGAAGACATCGACGGTATGGACGACGATGTAGGAGATGAACATGAACCAACGCCTATAAGGCACTGGACAGCCACCTCATCTCATGATGTATACATGGTGGACACACCCAAAGGAAGCGACGATGAGGAACACAGGGATGCAACGAGGGATCGTTCACTCGAAAAGCAATCAAAGCGGCGACATAAGCGCCGCTCCAAGCCCCGCCTCGATAGAGTCAGCAGCCATACAAACCCAGCCATAGAGCAGGACGAGCCGGCGGACGACGAACATGCCTTCGAGCAACCGTCCAAACAGGACAACTTGGATAAACAAACCAAACACCCCGTCCCCGGCGAAAACAATAGTCTGGACGACCTTACGCCAGATAGGCTCATGGAGCAGAAGAACCTCCACGAAGGGCTCGTCGCCACTGCACGTAGCCTGAAAAAGCAGAAGCGGAAGCTCAAAACTGCAGAAGATGCACTCAGAATCAGATGGAGCAAAGTACGCAACACCGCAGACAAATAGCCGCACAAAAAGCTATCCAAAGCGAAAGCTACTGCCTGAATTTGACGAGGAGGCCTTAGAGCCCTCGCAGTCAAAAAATAGGAAAGCCACCCGGTCGGATAGACGACCGCATGGCCAGCATGGAGCGGCAAGCGGCGACGCACACAAGCCGGCACGCGATCCACCAAAGGATCCGCATCAAAAAGATGGCCCAGCCAGATCTATCTACGGGCCAAGAAATCAAGCTCTAGTAAGCAATGCAACACAACAAATATCCGAACATCATGGCACACCCAAATACAGGGGTGCCGCACACCCCCTATGTTTCACCGATGAGGTGCTGGACCATGAATTTCCAGCGGGATTCAAACCCGTAAACATAGAGGCGTACGACGGAACAACAGACCCTGGGGTCTGGATCGAGGATTATATCCTCCACATACACATGGCCAGAGGAGATGACCTCCACGCCATAAAATACTTACCCCTCAAGCTTAAAGGGCCAGCCCGGCGTTGGCTCAAAATCCTTCCCGAAAACACCATTGGAAGTTGGGAAGAGCTTGAGGATGCTTTCCAGGAAAATTTTCAAGGGACCTATGTCCGCCCTCCGGATGCAGACGATCTCAGTCACATAACTCAACAGCCCGGAGAATCAGCCCGGAAATTCTGGAACAGATTTCTTACTAAAAAGAATCAGATAGTCGACTGTCCGGACGCCGAAGCCCTAGCAGCTTTTAAGCATAACGTTCGATACGAATGGCTCGCCAGACACCTCGGCCAAGAAAAGCCAAGAACAATGGCCGCATTAACAAGCCTCATGACCCGCTTTTGCATAGGAGAGGATAGCTAGTTGGCAAGATGTAGCACCAGTGACCCAAGTACATCCGAAGTTAGGGATGGAAACGGAAAACCCCGACGCAACAAGGACCAGCACCGGAATAAGGGAAACATCCCAAAGAGCACGGCGGCCAACGCCGGATTCAAAAGCTCGCGGCAGAATCGGAGAAAGCCGCCCCTCAAGGATAACAGGGACGAGCTATCCAACTTAAACAAAATTTTGGACAAGATATGTCAAATACACAGTACTCCCGGGAAGCGTGCGAACCATACCCACAGAGATTGTTGGGTTTTCAAGCAATCCGGCAAACTCAATGCCGAACACAAGGGGCTCGACACACCAAGTGAGGACGACGACGAACCCCACAAGAAGAGCACCAGGAAGCAAAAGGATTTCCCACAAGAAGTCAAAATAGTAAACTTACTTCACGTGACGAACAGAATGGCGCCAACAGAGATACGCGCCATACGGCCTATCCCAAAGGAGTCTCGCCAATGGTTGTTAACACCGATCACCTTTGACCATCAGGATTACTCTAGAAGTATCCGGAACACAGGCTGGACTGCCTTGGTATTAGATCCAATAATCGGCGGACTCCACTTTACAAATGTCCTGATGGACGGCGGCAGTGGTCTAAACCTGTTATACCAGGACACAATCCGCAACATGGGGATAGACCCAAGAAAAATTCGCCATAGCAAAACCTCCTTTCAAGGGGTAACGCCAGGCCCGGATGCCCGTTGCATGGGTTCTCTCCGGCTAGAAGTTATGTTCGGCTTCCCCGATAACTTCCGTCGCGAACAACTAACTTTCCACATCGCCCCATTCTCAAGTAGCTATCAAGCACTGCTAGGACGCGAAGCTTTCGCCTACTTTAACGCAATACCGCATTATGCATCTATTACGCTTAAGATGCCCGGTCCATGAGGCATCATCACATTAAAGGGGAAACATTGAGTGTTCATCCCGCGCGGAAGACAGTGCGGCTGCCTTGACAGTGTTGGGGAACGTTACAGAAAACAAAAATTTTCCTACGGTTTCACCAAGATCCATCTATGAGTTCATCTATCAACGAGTGATCGGATTGCATCTACATACCTTTGTAGATCACGTGCGGAAGCGTTCAGAGAACGGGGATGAGGAAGTCGTACTCGACGTGATCCAAATCACCGGAGATCCTAGCGCCGAACGGACGGCACCTCCGTGTTCAACACACATACGGTCAGCGTGACGTCTCCTCCTTCTTGATCCAGCAAGGGAGGAGGAGAGGTTGATGAAGATCCAGCAGCACGACGGCGTGGTGGTGGATGCAGCAGTCACCGCAGCAGGGCTTCGCCATTCTTCTGCGAGAGGGAGAGGTGTAGCAGGGGAGAGGGAGGCGCCAAGAGTCAAGGGTGCGGCTGCCCCTCCCTCCCCCCTTTATATAGGCTCCCCAAGGGGGGGCGCCGGCCCTAGGAGATGGGATCTCCTAGGGGGGGCGGTGGCCAAGGGTGGAGTGGCCCCCAAGGCAAGTGGGGCGCCCCCCCACCCTAGGGTTTCCAACCCTAGGCGCATGGGATGGGCCAAGGGGGGCGCACCAGCCCACTATGGGCTGGTTCCCCTCCCCACTTCAGCCCATGGGGCCCTTCGGGATGGGTGGTCCCACCCGGTGGACCCCCGGGACCCATCCGGTGGTCCCGGTACAATACCGGTGACCCCCGAAACTCTCCCGATGGCCGAAACTGCACTTCCTATATATAATTCTTCACCTCCGGACCATTCCGGAACTCCTCGTGACGTCCAGGATCTCATCCGGGACTCCGAACAACTTTCGGGTTACTGCATATTCATATCTCTACAACCCTAGCGTCACCGAACCTTAAGTGTGTAGACCCTACGGGTTTGGGAGACATGTAGACATGACCGAGATGGCTCTCCGGTCAATAACCAACAGCGGGGTCTGGATACCCATGTTGGCTCCCACATGCTCCTCGATGATCTTATCGGATGAACCACGATGTCGAGGATTCAAGCAACCCCGTATACAATTCCCTTTGTCAATCGGTATGTTACTTGCCCGAGATTCGATCGTCGGTATCCCAATACCTCGTTCAATCTCGTTACCGGCAAGTCACTTTACTCGTACCGTAATGCATGATCCAGTGACCAGACACTTGGTCACTTTGAGCTCATTATGATGATGCATTACCGAGTGGGCCCAGAGATACCTCTCCGTCATACGGAGTGACAAATCCCAGTCTTGATCCGTGTCAACCCAACAGACACTTTCGGTTATACCCGTAGTATACCTTTATAGTCACCCAGTTACGTTGTGACGTTTGGTACACCCAAAGCACTCCTACGGTATCCGGGAGTTACACGATCTCATGGTCTAAGGAAAAGATACTTGACATTGGAAAAACTCTAGCAAACGAACTATACGATCTTGTGCTATGTTTAGGATTGGGTCTTGTCCATCACATCATTCTCCTAATGATGTGATCTCGTTATCAATGACATCCAATGTACATAGTTAGGAAACCATGACTATCTGTTGATCAATGAGCTAGTCAACTAGATGCTTACCATGGACATGTTGGTGTCTATGTATTCACACATGTATTACGATTTCCGGATAACACAATTATAGCATGAATAAAAGACAATTATCATGAACAAGGAAATATAATAATAATCCTTTTATTATTGCCTCTAGGGCATATTTCCAACAGTCTCCCACTTGCACTAGAGTCAATAATCTAGTTACATTGTGATGAATCGAACACCCATGGAATTCTGGTGTTGATCATGTTTTGCTCTAGGGAGAGGTTTAGTCAACGGATCTGCTACATTCAGGTCCGTATGTACTTTACAAATATCTATGTCTCCATCTTGAACATTTTCACGAATGGAGTTGAAGCGACGCTTGATGTGCCTGGTCTTCTTGTGAAACCTGGGCTCCTTGGCAAGTGCAATAGCTCCAGTGTTGTCACAGAAGAGCTTGATCGGCCCCGACGCATTTGGTATGACTCCTAGGTCGGTGATGAACTCCTTCACCTAGATTGCTTCATGTGCTGCCTCCGAGGCCGCCATGTACTCCGCTTCACATGTAGATCCCGCCACGACGCTCTGCTTGCAACTGCACCAGCTTACTGCCCCACCATTCAAAATATACACGTATCCGGTTTGTGACTTAGAGTCATCCAGATCTGTGTCGAAGCTAGCGTCGACGTAACCCTTTACGACGAGCTCTTCGTCACCTCCATAAATGAGAAACATTTCCTTAGTCCTTTTCAGGTACTTCAGGATATTGTTGACCGCTGTCCAGTGTTCCTTGCCGGGATTACTTTGGTACCTACCTACCAAACTTATGGCAAGGTTTACATCAGGTCTGGTACACAGCATGGCATACGTAATAGAACCTATGGCTGAGGCATAGGGGATGGCACTCATCTCTTCTATATCTTCTGTCGTGGTAGGACATTGAGCTGAGCTCAATTTCACACCTTGCAACACAGGCAAGAACCCCTTCTTAGACTGATCCATATTGAACTTCTTCAATATCTTATCAAGGTATGTGCTTTGTGAAAGACCTATGAGGCGTCTTGATCTATCTCTATAGATCTTGATGCCTAATATATAAGCAGCTTCTCCAAGGTCCTTCATTGAAAAACTCTTATTCAAGTAGGCCTTAATGCTGTCCAAAAGTTCTATATCATTTCCCATCAAAAGTATGTCATCTACATATAATATGAGAAATGCTACAGAGCTCCCACTCACTTTCTTGTAAACGCAGGCTTCTCCATAAGTCTGCATAAACCCAAACGCGTTGATCATCTCATCAAAGCGAATGTTCCAACTCCGAGACGCTTGCACCAGCCCATAAATCGAGCGTTGGAGCTTGCACACCTTGCCAGCATTCTTAGGATTGACAAAACCTTCCGGCTGCATCATATACAATTCTTCCGTAAGGAAACCATTAAGGAATGCTGTTTTGACGTCCATTTGCCATATCTCATAATCATAGAATGCGGCAATTGCTAACATGACTCGGACGGACTTCAGCTTCGCTACGGGAGAGAAAGTCTCATCGTAGTCAACCCCTTGAACTTGCCGATAACCCTTAGCGACAAGTCGAGCTTTATAGATGGTAACATTACCATCCGCGTCCGTCTTCTTCTTAAAGATCCATTTGTTTTCTATCGCTCGCCGATCATCGGGCAAGTCTGTCAAAGTCCATACTTTGTTTTCATACATGGATCCTATCTCGGATTGCATAGCTTCAAGCCATTTGTTGGAATCTGGGCCCGCCATCGCTTCTTCATAGTTCGAAGGTTCAACGTTGTCTAACAACATGATTTCCAAGACAGGGTTGCCGTACCACTCTGGTGCGGAACGTGTCCTTGTGGACCTACGAAGTTCAGTAGCAACTTGATCTGAAGTTTCATGATCATCATCATTAACTTCCTCTCTAGTCGGTGCAGGCACCTCAGGAACATTTTCTTGAGTTGCACCACTTTCCGGTTCAAGAGGTAATACTTCATCAAGTTCTACTTTCCTCCCACTTACTTCTTTCGAGAGAAACTCTTTCTCTAGAAAGGATCCATTCTTGGCAACAAAGATCTTGCCTTCGGATCTGAGGTAGAAGGTATACCCAATAGTTTCTTTAGGGTATCCTATGAAGACGCATTTTTCCGACTTGGGTTCGAGCTTTTCAGGTTGAAGTTTCTTGACATAAGCATCGCATCCCCAAACTTTTAGAAACGACAACTTAGGTTTCTTCCCAAACCATAATTCATACGGTGTCGTCACAACGGATTTCGACGGAGCCCTATTTAAAGTGAATGCGGCAGTCTCTAAAGCATAGCCCCAAAATGATAGCGGTAAATCGGTAAGAGACATCATAGATCGCACCATATCTAATAGAGTGCGATTACGACGTTCGGACACACCATTACGCTGAGGTGTTCCAGGCGGCGTGAGTTGTGAAACTATTCCACATTTTCTTAAGTGTGTGCCAAATTCGTGACTCAAGTATTCTCATCCACGATCTGATCGCAGGAACTTGATTTTCCTGTCACGTTGATTTTCAACCTCACTCTGAAATTCCTTGAACCTTTCAAAGGTCTCAGACTTGTGTTTCATTAAGTATACATACCCATATCTACTCAAGTCATCAGTGAGGGTGAGAACATAACGATAACCACCGCGAGCCTCAACACTCATTGGACCGCATACATCAGTATGTATGATTTCCAATAAGTTGGTTGCTCGCTCCATTGTTCCTGAGAATGGAGTCTTGGTCATTTTACCCATGAGGCATGGTTTGCATGTGTCAAATGATTCGTAATCAAGAGACTCTAAAAGTCCATCTGCATGGAGCTTCTTCATGCGTTTGACACCTATGTGACCAAGGCGGCAGTGCCACAAGTATGTGGGACTATCATTATCAACCTTACATTTTTTGGTACTCACACTATGAATATGTGTAGCATTACGCTCGAGATTCATTAAGAATAAACCATTCACCATCGGAGCATGACCATAAAACATATCTCTCATATAAATAGAACAACCATTATTCTCGGATTTAAATGAGTAGCCATCTCGTATTAAACGAGATCCTGATACAATGTTCATGCTCAAACTTGGCACTAAATAACAATTATTGAGGTTCAAAACTAATCCCGTAGGTAAATGTAGAGGTAGCGTGCCGACGGCGATCACATCGACCTTAGAACCATTCCCGACGCACATCGTCACCTCGTCCTTCGCCAGTCTCCGCTTATTCTGCAGCTCCTGCTTTGAGTTACAAATGTGAGCAACTGCACCGGTATCAAATACCCAGGAGCTACTATGAGTACTGGTAAGGTACACATCAATTACATGTATATCACATATACCTTTCATTTTGCCGGCCTTCTTGTCCACTAAGTATTTGGGGCAGTTCCGCTTCCAGTGACCACTTTCCTTGCAATAAAAGCACTCAGTCTCGGGCTTGGGTCCATTCTTTGGCTTCTTCCAGGCAACTTGCTTGCCGGGCGCGGCAACTCCCTTGCCGTCCTTCTTGAAGTTTTTCTTACCCTTTCCTTTCTTGAACTTAGTGGTTTTATTCACCATCAACACTTGATGTTCCTTTTTGACTTCTAACTCTGCTGATTTCAGCATTGCAAATACTTCAGGAATCCATCCCCTGCATATTGAAGTTCATCACAAAGCTCTTGTAGCTCGGTGGAAGCGACTGAAGGATTCTGTCAATGACCGCGTCATCCGGGAGATTAACTCCCAGCTGAGTCAAGCGGTTATGTAACCCAGACATAGTGAGTATGTGCTCACTGACAGAACTGTTTTCCTCCATCTTACAGCTGAAGAACTTGTCGGAGACTTCATATCTCTCGACCCGGGCATGAGCTTGAAAAACCATTTTAAGCTCTTCGAACATCTCATATGCTCCGTGTCTCTCAAAACGCTTTTGGAGCCCCGGCTCTAAGCTGTAAAGCATGCCACACTGAACGAGGGAGTAATCATCGGTACGTGTCTGCCAAGCGTTCATAACGTCTTGTTCTGCAGGGAGAACAAGTGATTCACCTAGCGGTGCTTGTAGGACACAATCTTTCTTGGCAGCTATGAGGATGATCCTCAGGTTCCGGACCTAATCCGTATAGTTGCTGCCATCATCTTTCAGCTTGGTTTTCTCTAGGAACGCATTGAAGTTGAGGACAACGTTGGCCATTTGATCTACAATACATGTTGTAAAGATTTTAGACTAAGTTCATGATAATTAAGTTCATCTAATCAAATTATTCAATGAACTCCCACTTAGATAGACATCCCTCCAGTCATCTAAGTATAACATGATCCGAGTTAACTAGGCCGTGTCCGATCATCACGTGAGACGGACTAGTCAACATCGGTGAACATCTTCATGTTGATCGTATCTTCTATACGACTCATGCTTGACCTTTCGGTCTTCTGTGTTCCGAGGCCATGTCTGTACATGCTAGGCTCGTCAAGTCAACCTAAGTGTTTGCATGTGTAAATCTGTCATACACCCGTTGTATGTGAACGTTGGAATCTATCACACCCGATCATCATGTGGTGCTTCGAAACAACGAACTGTCGCAACGGCGCATAGTTAGGGGGAACACTTTCTTGAAATTATTATGAGGGATCATCTTATTTACTACCATCGTTCTAAGTAAACAAGATGCAAAAACATGATAAACATCACATGCAATCAAATAATAATAGTGACATGATATGGCCAATATCACATAGCTCCTTTGATCTCCATCTTGGGGCTCCATGATCATCTTGTCACCGGCATGACACCATGATCTCCATCATCATGATCTCCATCATCGTGTCTCCATGAAGTTGCTCACCAACTATTACTTCTACTACTATGGCTAACACGTTTAGCAATAAAGTAAAATATTTTACATGGCGTTTCTCAATGACACACAGGTCATACAAAAAATAAAGACAACTCCTATGGCTCCTGCCGGTTGTCATACTCATCGACATGCAAGTCATGATTCCTATTACAATAGCATGAACATCTCATACATCACATATATATCATTCATCATTAATCACAACTTTGGCCATATAACATCACAAAACACTTGCTGCAAAAACAAGTTAGACGTCCTCTAATTGTTGTTGCAAGTTTTACGTGGCTGCAATAGGGTTCTAGCAAGAACGTTTTCTTACCTAGGTGAAAGCCACAACGTGATTTGTCAACTTCTATTTACCCTTCATAAGGACCCTTTTCATCGAATCCGCTCCAACTAAAGTGGGAGAGACAGACACCCGCAAGCCACCTTATGCAACTAGTGCATGTCAGTCGGTGGAACCGGTCTCACGTTAGTGTACGTGTAAGGTTGGTCCGGGCCGCTTCATCCCACAATACTGCTGAAGCAAAATAAGACTAGTAGCGGCAAGAAAGTTGACAACATCTACGCCCACAACAAATTGTGTTCTACTCGTGCAAAGAGAACTACGCATAGACCTAGCTCATGATGCCACTGTGGGGGAACGTTGCAGAAAACAAAAATTTTCCTACGGTTTCACCAAGATCCATCTATGAGTTCATCTATCAACGAGTGATCGGATTGCATCTACATACCTTTGTAGATCACACGCGGAAGAGTTCAAAGAACGGGGATGAGGAAGTCGTACTCGACGTGATCCAAATCACCGGAGATCCTAGCGCCGAACGGACGGCACCTCCGTGTTCAACACACGTACGGTCAGCGTGACGTCTCCTCCTTCTTGATCCAGCAAGGGGGGAGGAGAGGTTGATGAAGATCCAGCAGCACGACGGCGTGGTGGTGGATGTAGCAGTCATCGCAGCAGGGCTTCGCCGTTCTTCCGCGAGAGGGAGAGGTGTAGCAGGGGAGAGGGAGGCGCCAAGAGTCAAGGGTGCGGCTGCCCCTCCCTCCCCCCTTTATATAGGCTCCCCAAGGGGGGGCGCCGGCCCTAGGAGATGGGATCTCCTAGGGGGGCGGCGACCAAGGGTGGAGTGGCCCCCAAGGCAAGTGGGGCGCCCCCCACCCTAGGGTTTCCAACGCTAGGCGCAGGGGGTGGGCCAAGGGGGGTGCACCAGCCCACTATGGGCTGGTTCCCCTCCCCACTTCAGCCCATGGGGCCCTCCGGGATGGGTGGTCCCACCCGGTGGACCCCCGGGACCCATCCGGTGGTCCCGGTACAATACCGGTGACCCTCGAAACTCTCCCGATGGCCGAAACTGCACTTCCTATATATAATTCTTCACCTCCGGACCATTCCGGAACTCCTCGTGACGTCCGGGATCTCATCCGGGACTCCGAACAACTTTCGGGTTACTGCATATTCATATCTCTACAACCCTAGCGTCACCGAACCTTAAGTGTGTAGACCCTACGGGTTCGGGAGACATGTAGACATGACCGAGATGGCTCTCTGGTAAATAACCAACAGCAGGGTCTGGATACCCATGTTGGCTCCCACATGCTCCTCGATGATCTCATCGGATGAACCACGATGTCGAGGATTCAAGCAACCCCGTATACAATTCCCTTTGTCAATCGGTATGTTACTTGCCCGAGTGTAACACCCTCGATGCGACTATATCTCCCACGTGTCGAGGCACGACTTAGAGGCATAATCGCATTGAAGGCATATGTCGCAAGTTAGGCAATCTTCACAACATCCCATGTAATATAATAATGAAAGGGGAGATAACATAGTTGGCTTACACTCGCCACGTCAATCAAGTACATAAATAACATTACATCAACCAAACACTCATGGCCCGCCTATGGCGCCAAAATAAAAGAGAACCCAACATGCGACAACGGTCCCGTTCACTCCCAACTAGGCACCACTACTGATCATCGGGAAAGGAAACATAGTAACGTTGAGAGTCTTCGTCGAACTCCCACTTGAGCTCATACGCGTCTCCTGGAGCGGAATCATCAGGCCCTGCATCTGGTGTAATAGTAAACTATGAGCCACAGGGACTCAGCAATCTCGCACCCTCGCGATCAAGACTATTTAAGTTTATAGGTATGGCAAGGTAATTATGTGGAACTGCAGCAAGCGACTAGAAAGTATGGTGGCTAACTTATTCTCAAAAGAGAGCGAGAAGAGGAGACAAAGCGCGAGCGAGAAACTAGAGAGCAACTTGCGCAACCATTACTCCAACACCGTGTCCACTTCCCGGACTCCGCCGAGAAGAGGCAATCACGGTAACACACTCAGTTGATTCATTTTAATTAAGTTAAGGTACAAGTTATCTACAACCGGACATTAACAAATTCCCATCTACCCATAACCGCGGGCACGGCTTTCGAAAGTTCAATCCCTGCAGGGGAGTCCCAACTTAGCCCATGACAAGCTCTCACGGTCAATGAAGGAATAGACCTCCTCCGAAGACGTTCCGATCAGACTCGGTATCTCGGTAATTCAAGACACTTCGACAGGTTAAAATAAGACCAGCAACACCGCCCGAATGTGCCGACAATCCCGATAGGAGCTGCACATATCTCTTTCTCAGGGCACACTCAGATTGTCCAAACTTCCGGTAGGCCAGCCTAGAGTTGCCCTTGGTAGCCACCGGCGGCTGACGGTTTGCACCAACACTCAGAGGAGCACTGGCCCGGGGGGGTTAAAATAATGATGACCCTTGATTCTGCAAAACCCAAGGGAAAGAAAAGGCTAGGTGGCAAATGGTAAAACCAAGGTTGGGCATTGCTGGAAAAGCTTTAATCAAGGCGAACTATCAAGGGGTTCCCATTATAACCCAACCGTGTAAGGAACGCAAAATCCGGGAACATAACACCGATATGACGGAAACTAGGGCGGCAAGAGTGGAACAAAACACTAGGCGAGAGGCCGAGCCTTCCACCCTTTACCAAGTATATAGATGCATTAATATAACATAGCAATATAATGATATCCCAACAAGTAAATAAAATGTTCCAACAAGGAATGACCTTCAATCTTCACCTGCAACTAGCAACGCTATAAGAGGGGCTGAGCAAAGCGGTAACATAGCCAATCAACGGTTTGCTAGGACAAGGTGGGTTAGAGGTTTGACATGGCAATTTGGGAGGCTTGAAAGCAAGTGGTAGGCATCGTAGCATTGGCATAGCAAAAGAGCAAGCAAACTAGCATAGCAAAGATAGTAGTGATTTCGAGGGTATGATCATCTTGCCTGCACAGTTGTCAGAGTTGACTGGATCCTCGAAAGCAAACTCAACGGGCTCCTCGTTAGCGAACTCGTCTCCCGGCTCTACCCAAACAAGACAAACAAGCAACAAGGATACAATCAACCACGTGCAAGGATCAAGCAATATGATGCAATGATGATATGCTATGCGGGATGCGATGCGGGATGCGAAATGCAAGATATGACAGGAAATGCATGAACCTGACCTCAACTTGGAAAACCAAGTGTGCCACTGGAAAGATGAAATGAAATCGCTTGAAAACGATATAAAGAACACCGAAATCGGAGTTACGGTTTGGAAATGGCAAGCGATTCAAAAATGACACCGGTCTGCGATTTACAGCAAGTAGCCATCTAAATGCAATGAGATGAACATGCTACAGCACCCAAACATGATAAAAAAATACATGGCAGGGATGCACACAAGATGCTTAACAAAAGTCTAGCACTGAGCTACGGCCAATTCATCCATTAACAGGTTCAAACAAGCATGTCAAAAATGCATATGACAAACATATTTCAGACTTAGTGCAATTAACACTTGTCTCGAATTTCAGATCAGGTAGCCCTCTTCGGAGCAACAAAACTATATGCTACAGGAACTGAACATGGCAAAGTAAAGCATGGCATGGAGCTACTCAAAGAGCTTAACAAAAGTCCCTTAGTGACCTTGAGCCAAAAGGGATCAGAAAATACAATTGCAAGCATGTGAACATAGCAAAAACATAATCAGTTTTCAGACTTAGTGAAAACTGACACATGCTGAAACATAACTCAAGTAGGCATGTTTACGAGCTCGATGCACTCACTACGGTGCAAGTCGTGGCAAGACAAGCATACATCCATGAAGAAGGCACAAAATTCAAGCTAGACATGACAAGAACAATAGCATAGCATGCACGGATCAACTACAACATCACCGGCAAAATTGCAAACAAGTTGACAATCTGCCCAGATTCACAAAGTAGCAAAAGTAGAGCTCGATTGACTCAAGCTAGGGTGCTCCATCATTGCAAACAAAGGCATGGATGGATAGAGCTCTACAATATTAACAAAACATCCTTACTGATCATCCTCAAAAGAGGCACGGATCACTAGAAAACAACATGAACATATGGCATCATGAGCTAAACAGATCAAGGACTTAGTGGAATTGCTAAGTCCCTGAAAACAGAATTAGCAAGTGCACCACTTTGCAAGCTTGCACAAGTCACCACACACATCACAAAAATACATGGGTTGCACCTCTAGAAAGATGACAAACCCTTAACAAAACACATGTAGAGCATCAGGGCATATCATGCACACATTAATCATGGCAAAAATGACAAAAACCTAAATGGAGGAGCAGATCTGACAATTATCTCAAGTAGCCCTCTTCTAACAGCATTTCGGGCATCAAGATGAACTCAAATGAAAATGATGCAATGGAATGAAACGATGTACTCTCTGAGATGAACATTTTGATATGCTATATGCATGAAACGGAGCTACAGATGAAAAGTTCCGGGGCTACGAACATGAGCATATGGACTGAAAATATCAGGGACTTAGAAAAAAACAACCCTTAGATCTAGGGTTTGACCGGCGCGTGAACCGAGGCGGCGGCGGGCACTGTTCACGGCCGGCGGATCCGAGGTCGCCGGCGGCCGGCGAGGGCGAGGCGAGGCCGGAGAGGTCGCTGGGGTGGCGGAGCTCGTCGGGGCGGCGGCCGGA
>NC_041382.1:44775613-44783824 GCF_002162155.2 Triticum dicoccoides
GCGTGGGCCGGGAGGGCCTCCCACGGGCTGCGGCGGGCTTCGGCGGCGGCGGCGGCGACAGCCAACGGTGGCGTGCCACGTGGCGGCGGCAGGGCGGAGCGGACGCGTCCGGCCAGATTCGGACGTGTCCGGCCGGTGCGGGGGCGGTTTCTAGGGTTTCGGGGAGGAAGGAGATCCGGAAATCGGGGGGGGGGGTGTTTAAATAGGCATAGAGGGAGCTAGGAGAGTCCAAATGAGGTGCGGTTTTTGGCCACGCGATCGTGATCGAACGCTCTAGATGATGGAGCAGAGTTAGGTGGGTTTTGGGCCAAATTGGAGGGGTGTTGGGCTGCAACACACACGAGGCCTTTTCGGTCCCTCGGTTAACCGTTGGAGTATCAAACGAAGTCCAAATGATACGAAACTTGATAGGCGGTCTACCGGTAGTAAACCAAGGCCGCTTGGCAAGTCTCGGTCCAATCCAGAAATGTTTAATCCCCACACACGAAAGAAAGCTAGAAATGACCACCGGAGGAGAACGAAGCGCCGGAATGCAAAACGGACAACGGGGAAAATGCTCGAATGTATGAGAGGAACACGCATGCAAATGCAATGCACATGATGACATGATATGAGATGCATGACAACGATAACAATACACGGAGACAAAGACCCGAACCCGAGAAAATAAATATAACTTAACGCTGGAAACGGCAAGAGTTGGAGTACAAATTGGGAAAGTCACATCCGGGGTGTTTCAACACTCCACCACAACGAAAGGATCTCGTCCCGAGATCTAGGACTGAAAGAACGCCGGGTACTCAGAACGGAGGTGATCCTCGCGTTCCCAGGTAGCTTCACGGTCGGAATGGTGTGACCACTTGACTTTGAGAAATTTGATTGACTTGTTGCGAGTCTTGCGTTCAGTCTCTTCAAGAATAGCAACTGGGTGCTCACGATAAGAGAGATCTTCTTGGAGCTCAATGTCCTTGAAGTTGACGGTGTGGTCAGGAGTCTTGAAGCACTTTCGAAGCTGAGAGACATGGAACACGTCATGAACATTTGCAAAGTTTGAAGGAAGCTCGAGTTGATAGGCGAGGTCGCCTCTCTTGCTGACAATCTTGAAAGGTCCCACGTATCTGGGGGCAAGCTTCCCTTTGATACCAAAGCCACGAGTACCTTTCATAGGAGAGACACGGAGGTAAACATGATCTCCGATCTCGAAAGCCAAATCATGATGCTTACTATCATAGTAGCTCTTCTGGCGGGATTGGGCTGCTTTGAGGTTATCACGAATGACTTTGCACATTTCTTCCGCCTCTGTGATTAAGTCATTACCCAAAAGCTGACGTTCACCGGTTTCAGACCAGTTGAGAGGGGTACGGCACTTCCTGCCATACAGAATTTCAAATGGGGCCTTGCCCGAACTTGCTTGAAAACTGTTGTTGTAGGAGAATTCAGCATAAGGAAGACAATCCTCCCACTTCATGCCGAAGGAGATCACACAAGCCCTAAGCATATCTTCAAGAATCTGGTTGACACGCTCGACTTGACCGCTAGTTTGAGGATGGAAAGCTGTGCTGAAGCAGATGTTCGTGCCCATGGCCTTCTAAAAAGAATCCCAAAACTTCGAGGTAAAGATGCTGCCATGGTCTGAAGAGATCACTTGTGGAATACCGTGCAGAGAGACAATACGAGAGGTATAGAGTTCCGCCAATTGAGCTGCAGTGATCGACTCTTTGATAGGCAGAAAATGAGCCACTTTGGTGAGTTTGTCGATGACAACGAATATAGCATCATTGCCACGCTTGGACTTTGGAAACTCAGTCACGAAGTCCATTTTAATGTGGTCAAACTTCCATTCTGGAATGGCAAGAGGTTGGAGGAGACCTGCTGGCCTTTGGTGTTCTGCCTTCACTCTTCTGCAGACATCACATTCATTCACGAATTGAGCAATCTCGCGCTTCATTCGAGTCCACCAATAAGCTTGCTTAAGGTCCTGATGCATCTTCGTGCTCCCAGGGTGGATGGAGAGGAGAGAATTGTGAGCCTCGTTCATGATCACTTTACGGAGGTCACCTTTGGGTACAACAATACGATCCTCGAAGAAAAGAGTGTCCTTGTCATCAAGGCGGTAGCACTTGTACTTGGACTGACTCTTGGCAATCCCAATCTTCACCTTTTTCACCATAGCATCAAGAAGCTGGGCTTGGCGAATCTGGTCTTCCAAGGTAGGAGAGACTTGAAGGTTGGCGAGGAAACCTTGAGGAACAACTTGCAGATTAAGTTTGCGGAAAGCTTCACAAAGCTCATGTTGATAAGGCTTGAGAATAAGACTATTGCAGTAAGCTTTCCTGCTCAATGCGTCAGCAATCACATTAGCCTTGCCTGGAGTATACTCAATACTCGGATTATACTCTTGAATCATTTCGACCCATCGAGTTTGCCTGAGGTTGAGATTAGGCTGAGTAAAGATGTACTTGAGACTCTTGTGATCAGTGAAAATGTCCACTTTTCTTCCCAATAGAAGATGTCTCCAAGTCAAAAGAGCATGTACAACTGCCGCCAACTCGAGATCATGAGTGGGGTAGTTCTTCTCATTAGGCTTCAACTGGCGAGAAGTATAAGCAACAACTTTCTTCTCTTGCATCAATACTGCGCCAAGACCTTGGAGAGAGGCATCACAAAAGACCTCGTACGACTTGGATTCATCAGGCGGAGTGAGAACTAGAGCAGTGATCAATTTCTCTTTCAAAGTGTTGAAAGCAATATCACACTTCGGAGACCAAACATACTTGACATGCTTCTGGAGAAGATTAGAGAGAGGCTTCGCGATCTTAGAAAAGTTTTCAACGAATCTTCGACAATAGCTTGCGAGACCGAGGAAGCTCCGAAGTTGCTTCACGTTCTGAGAAGGTTCCCAATTCACAATTGCAGACACCTTCTCAGGATTCACGACAATGCCCTTGGCAGAGATGATATGACCAAGAGAAAGAACCTCATCGAGCCAAAATTCACACTTGGAGAACTTGGCGTAGAACTGATGTTCCCTGAGCTTATCGAGAACCAAACGCAAGTGCTTGGCATGATCTTCCTTGTTCTTCGAGAAAACCAGAATGTCGTTGAGATAGACCAAAACGAAGTCATTGGTGTAGGCGTTGAATATGAAGTTCATCATCGAGAGAACGTCGGAGGAGCGTTGACGAGGCCAAAAGACATGACAGTGTATTCATATGAACCAAAACTTGTCCTAAAAGCCGTCTTGGGAATATCTTTCTCACGGATTCAAATCTGATGATAACCCATACGGAGATCAAGCTTGGAGAATACTTGGGCACCTTTGAGTTGTTCGAACAGCTCATTGATGTTGGGAAGTGGTATTTGTTCTTGATGGTCTTGTTGTTCACTGGACGGTAATCAACACAAAGTCGGCCCGTTCCATCCTTCTTCTTCACAAAGAGAACACCACAACCCCACTGAGAAGAACTAGGCCGGATGAGACCCATTTTCTCTTGAATATCGAGTTGCTTCTTCAGCTCCTTCAACTCTTCAGGTCCGAGCTTGTAAGGACGTTTGCACACAGGTTCCGTGCCAGGCTCAAGATCAATAACAAATTCAACTGGCCGGTGCGGAGGCATTCCTGGAAGCTCTTCTGGAAAGACGTCTTGATATTCGCAAACGACTGGAATTTGCGAGATGGCATCGAGTTCACCGTTCTCATTGAGAGAAAACAGACGGATGGTATTATCCCGAGCGGCAAAGACAATTACATCCTCAGACGAATGAGTCAATTGAATTTGCCTGGCTGCCTTGATTCCCTTGGTTGCCTTGATTGCGCGCTTGAAGAATTTGCATGATCAACTCTATGTTTGCATTGGTTGCGGCCATCATAGCTTGCCATGCCTCCGGAGGAGGTGGTGGTGGTGGTGGATCAGGATTCGGAGTCGTGCGCGTTGGAGGAGCCATCCTGAAGAGGTTGACCACCATTAGCACATAGACAGACAAATATTGAAGCTGAACCCAATGGAATGAAAATTGCAACATATAGTCTTCACATCCGAACAAAATGAACGAATGCATTCCTCTTGAAATGGTCACATATCCATAAATTGAGAAGCCACGTAGAATTAAGGTAGAGAAATAATTCAACAAGGTACGGATCAAGAATGAATAATCGGTAAGAAATCCCAATCTCAAACCAATATCCGTGGAAGAAGAACTAGAGCTACTAGAATTCCCACCTATGAAACTCCCGAACCTTTCCGGTTATGCAATCAGGTGTTGGGGATATAGGGGAAGCATAATATCTCACCCAAACTAGCAATTCCTACATCCAGCTATATCCATCCTTCAACACATAACCAAGAAACCTTCGGAAACCATCTACCTCAACCTTCGAAAAGCATCCGTTATACAAGTTATGGCGATACTCCCGAACTCCCGCCCTAGTACTGGGTGGCGTCGAGGTTATCTCACCAACGAACTGCATAAAAGAGATTTTCGATGTCGGCGTACTAAACTCAGGTATTCAAGAACTGCAACGATAAAATTATGATGACAACACCTCAGAGCTCAACTCCCCGGGACACTTCCACTAAACCCCTGACAGGAGGCACCAAGACAATGTTCTCATCATAAAACCATCGGAACGATTCTAAGATACCCGCGTGATCCTAAATTTTTTAGTGAAATTTGAGAAGAGAAGAGTCAAAACTCTATGTCAGGATGCCTTACCAGAGCGATGAGGAGACTGGGAAGTAAAAAGAATTCCTAAACTCTCCGATATATAATTCCTAAAAGACTCAAAACATTTTTCTAGACACAACTTGGCCGTTAAAAACGATCAAGCAAGGCTCCTAAGGTCGGGGAAGGCTCTGATTACCAACTTGTAACACCCTCGATGCGACTATATCTCCCACGTGTCGAGGCACGACTTAGAGGCATAATCGCATTGAAGGCATATGTCGCAAGTTAGGCAATCTTCACAACATCCCATGTAATATAATAATTAAAGGGGAGATAACATAGTTGGCTTACACTCGCCACGTCAATCAAGTACATAAATAACATTACATCAACCAAACACTCATGGCCCGACTACAGCGCCAAAATAAAAGAGAACCCAACATGCGACAACGGTCCCGTTCACCCCCAACTGGGCACCACTACTGATCATCGGGAAAGGAAACATAGTAACGTTGAGAGTCTTCGTCGAACTCCCACTTGAGCTCATACGCGTCTCCTGGAGCGGAATCATCAGTCCCTGCATCTGGTGTAATAGTAAACTGTGAGCCACAAGGACTCAGCAATCTCGCACCCTCGCGATCAAGACTATTTAAGCTTATAGGTATGGCAAGGTAATTATGTGGAACTGCAGCAAGCGACTAGCAAGTATGGTGGCTAACTTATTTGCAAAAGAGAGCGAGAAGAGGAGACAAAGCGCGAGCGAGAAACTAGAGAGCAACCTGCGCAACCATTACTCCAACACCGTGTCCACTTCCCGGACTCCACCGAGAAGAGGCAATCACGGTAACACACTCAGTTGATTCATTTTAATTAAGTTAAGGTACAAGTTATCTACAACCGGACATTAACAAATTCCCATCTTCCCATAACCGTGGGCACGACTTTCGAAAGTTCAATCCCTGCAGGGGAGTCCCAACTTAGCCCATGACAAGCTCTCACGATCAACGAAGGAATAGACCTCCTCCGAAGACGTTCCGATCAGACTCGGTATCTCGGTAATTCAAGACACTTCGACAGGTTAAAACAAGACCAGCAACACCGCCCGAATGTGCCGACAATCCCGATAGGAGCTGCACATATCTCTTTCTCAGGGCACACTCAGATTGTCCAAACTTCCGGTAGGCCAGCCCAGAGTTGCCCCTGGTAGCCACCGGCGGCTGACGGTTTGGACCAACACTCAGAGGAGCACTGGCCCGGGGGGGGGGGGTTAAAATAATGATGACCCTTGAGTCTGCAGAACCCAAGGGAAAGAAAAGGCTAGGTGGCAAATGGTAAAACCAAGGTTGGGCATTGCTGAAAACTTTAATCAAGGCGAAGTATCAAGGGGTTCCCATTATAACCCAACCACGTAAGGAACGCAAAATCCGGGAACATAACACCGATATGACGGAAACTAGGGCGGCAAGAGTGGAACAAAACACTAGGCGAGAGGCCGAGCCTTCCACCCTTTACCAAGTATATAGATGCATTAAGATAACATAGCAATATAATGATATCCCAACAAGTAAATAAATGTTCCAACAAGGAACGGCCTTCAATCTTCACCTGCAACTAGCAACGCTATAAGAGGGGCTGAGCAAAGCGGTAACATAGCCAATCAACGGTTTGCTAGGACAAGGTGGGTTAGAGGTTTGACATGGCAATTTGGGAGGCTTGAAAGCAAGTGGTACGCATCATAGCATTGGCATAGCAAAAGAGCGAGCAAACTAGCATAGCAAAGATAGTAGTGATTTCGAGGGTATGATCATCTTGCCCACAGTTGTCAGAGTTGACTGGATCCTTGAAAGCAAACTCAACGGGCTCCTCGTTAGCGAACTCGTCTCCCGGCTCTACCCAAACAAGACAAACAAGCAACAAGGATACAATCAACCACGTGCAAGGATCAAGCAATATGATGCAATGATGATATGCTATGCGGGATGCGATGCGGGATGCGAAATGCAATATATGACAGGAAATGCATGAACCTGGCCTCAACTTGGGAAACCAAGTGTGCCACTGGAAAGTTGAAATGAAATCGCTTCAAAACGATATAAAGAACACCGGAATCGGAGTTACGGTTTGGAAATGGCAAGCGATTCAAAAATGACACCGGTCTGCGATTTACAGCAAGTAGCCATCTAAATGCAATGAGATGAACATGCTACAGCACCCAAACATGATAAAAAAATACATGGCAGGGATGCACACAAGATGCTTAACAAAAGTCTAGCACTGAGCTACGGCCAATTCATCCATTAACAGGTTCAAACAAGCATGGCAAAAATGCATATGACAAACATATTTCAGACTTGGTGCAATTAACACTTGTCTCGAATTTCAGATCAGGTAGCCCTCTTCGGAGCAACAAAACTATATGCTACAGGAACTGAACATGTCAAAGTAAATCATGGCATTGAGCTACTCAAAGAGCTTAACAAAAGTCCCTTAGTGACCTTGAGCCAAAAGGGATCAGAAAATACAATTGCAAGCATGTGAACATAGCAAAAACATAATCAGTTTTCAGACTTAGTGAAAACTGACACATGCTGAAACATAACTCAAGTAGGCATGTTTACGAGCTCGATGCACTCACTACGGTGCAAGTCGTGGCAAGACAAGCATACATCCATGAAGAAGGCACAAAATTCAAGCTAGACATGACAAGAACAATAGCATAGCATGCACGGATCAACTACAACATCACTGGCAAAATTGCAAACAAGTTGACAATCTGCCCAGATTCACAAAGTAGCAAAAGTAGAGCTCGATTGACTCAAGCTAGGGTGCTCCATCATTGCAAACAAAGGCATGGATGGATAGAGCTCTACAATATTAACAAAACATCCTTACTGATCATCCTCAAAAGAGGCACGGATCACTAGAAAACAACATGAACATATGGCATCATGAGCTAAACAGATCAAGGACTTAGTGGAATTGCTAAGTCCCTGAAAACAGAATTAGCAAGTGCACCACTTTGCAAGCTTGCACAAGTCACCACACACATCACAAAAATACATGGGTTGCACCTCTAGAAAGATGACAAACCCTTAACAAAACACATGTAGAGCATCAGGGCATATCATGCACACATTAATCATGGCAAAAATGACAAAAACCTAAATGGAGGAGCAGATCTGACAATTATCTCAAGTAGCCCTCTTCTAACAGCATTTCGGGCATCAAGATGAACTCAAATGAAAATGATGCAATGGAATGAAACGATGTACTCTCTGAGATGAACATTTTGATATGCTATATGCATGAATCGGAGCTACGGATGCAAAGTTACGGGGCTACGAACATGAGCATATGGACTGAAAATATCAGGGACTTAGAAAAAACAACCCGCAGATCTAGGGTTTGACCGGCGCGCGAACCGAGGCGGCGGCAAGCACTGTTCACGGCCGGCGAATCTGAGGTCGCCGGCGGCCGGCGAAGGCGAGGTGAGGCCGGAGAGGTCGCCGGGGTGGCGGAGCTCGTCGGGGCGGCGGCCGGAGCGCG